>NW_021620702.1:3233532-3249264 GCF_004785775.1 Grammomys surdaster | reverse complement strand
CCCCTTCCCCTTCCTCTTCCTCTTCCTCTTTCCCTCCTCCTCTTCTTCCTCCTCTTCCTCCCCCTCCTTCTTCCTCCTGACATGTTCAGAATTTTCAGTTTGTCAGCTTTCTGTCACACTCTACTAAAATTACCCTTATGTTTCCATCTAAATCCACTTTTAAATTATTTAATTAAGAAGGCCAAGAACCCAAAACAGAATCCTGATTTCCTCAGTAAGAGTATATATATATATATAATTATACATAAATATATATATATATATATTACACTATGTCATCATAAGCTTGTATCATCTCTCTCAATATTCTTTAGAGGGTAATTGTATACATATTAATTTAAATATGATTAGGAATATATCATAAAATTAAAATAAAGGGCAACATTTTATAGTTGGGTGAGTATGCTCATGAACATGGATAGACCAAAGTCAATGGTATATGACTGACTGCTAAGTTGAATTAATTTAACAGAAGCCAGATTTATGAGCCATCCATAATTATAAGAACATATGCCTCTTGGGAGTTTTCAGATTTCCTGTGGAGGGCAATGAATTTTTCAATATCACTGTAATGAAAGTTTAAGGACATGTTATTACTACCTAGAAAAGAATCAGTCTAGTTGATATCTGATATACAATTGGAACAGTCAAGTGATCCATCAGTGATTCGCAATGTTTTTAAAACACACAGCCCTGAAGACAAAACACAGCTTTAATTAAAATAATGCTTTTACATCACTCAAATCATCTATCAACTGAAATTTTCTAAGATTCCAATGACAAGCGAACACACCTGCTTGCTGGCCTACATGTCATTCTTTATCGAGAACATGAAGGCCATCCCCAATACTACAGCAAGACCTTATCCTCATCATTTTAATCAGATGTCAATAAATATACATTCAGAATTTCACCACTTGGCAATTATATGGAAATATTGGATTTTTTTTTCATAGATTATAGCATTTTTCTTGGATGAGGAAATTTACTCTCTGTCAGAGATGTCCAGAGCCAGTGGCCTTTGGGTTCTTGTCTTCCAAATTCAAAGAATACAACCTAAGGACCAATGGGCACCGATGTTAGAGAGACATTTATTACAGATTCATAAATGGGATCTTTAGAGGCAGAGTGAGATAGGAGAGCTCCAGGACAGCAGGAGATGGGGTATCACTGAAATGCCAGTGCATCTATTTCAATGAGAGGACTTACAGCAGATCCTGGATTGAAGCGTAGTTCTAGTCACATGTCACATTGTCCTTGAGGCCAAAGTGCTGACTTAGAAGGTAAGGAAAAAACTGCTAGTACCTGAAATACTTTCCTGGAAATCCCAACCTTCAGTGATGACATTCTCAGAACTGGGGTTTGGGACCCTTGTGGTTTCTGCCCAGATTCATTTTCTTCTTCTCAACAGTAAAATAGTTGTCTGGTAGAATGAGGTGGTTGTTTGCTTAATGGTATTTGAGATTTTGAGATTTTATTCGCTTAGTATTATATCACAGGAAAAAAATTCTATGTCCGAGCATCATGAAAGAATGGAAGACTCAAAGGGGCAGTTGAAATAAAAAACCAAATTACAGACATGTAATTTATTTTAGCAGAAGACTTAGTAAAACTGAAAATACAAATAAAACACCTGTAAAATATGTGTGAGAAAAATATATTCTGAGATTCTACACACGGACAAGGAGATAATCTTTCATTACAAAATTAATCCAATATAAAAAGGTGTGTGTGTGCACAACTTTGATGTTTCACGAATCATTTGTTTGCATTTCATCTTTTTGTGAACCACCACAATCGTACGATTGTTCATAACTATCATACTTTTAGCAGAATATTACAGCAGAAGATAAAGGGAAAGATATTTAATCCAACGAATTTGGTCATGTAACGGGATATGGCAAGTTTGGAAACTAGAACATTATTTAGACCCCTAGGATAGAGATTGAGATAAAGATTGATAATACAATCCATATATTAGAGAAAATGTGTAGGGTCCTCTTTAGAGCAATGCTTAATCATGTCTCTTTTTTGTGCTTTATGTGTTTTAACCTAGATTGATAATATTTTGTTGAATGTGCATCATTAGAATTTACTTTTAATTTTAAATCATCTTTTAATTTTGTTATATTTTTTTCTTAGTGGAAAAATATACCTTCATATGAATAATAATTATTCCATTTTATTTAATCTAAATATAAGTATTAATATGCTTAATTAAACTATCATATCATTACAGTACCAGTAATGTATGAGTCTTATAAATTCTTTATGGATCAGTATATCTCTATACTTTAACATACTGTCTGATTTTCTATATCCTCTTAATCCTTTATGGGAAACATGATCTCATTCCCTATTTTTCATCTTTAGATGTATGTTAGGCAAAAGAAATTGTAACACCTCTTAAAGAACTGATACATGATAGCCAAACATAAAAGATAGTATGGTTACACAACAATTGAAGAGAACTAGAGAATAGTCATCAGAATGAAGGAATGCTGAGATAATGAGAGATGATGATGATGATCATAAATAGAAGGATAGATAGATAGATAGATTAATAATGCATAGATAGATACATATATATGTATGTATGCCTACATCATACATACATAAATACATGGATAGATAGATAGATAGATAGATAGATAGATAGATAGATAGATAGATAGATAGATAGATAGATAGATAATAGTACAAGTCAAAGTGCTAGGCTAGAATACTAATCTAATTTTGATATTACCAGAAAAGTGTTTTGTTTTCAGACATGGTTAATATTTACAATCAGTTAAATAAAGCTGTATGTTATACATAGAGTGCTACATTAAAGGAAATAAAGCCCCTAACTGCAATAGCTGATATTTCCTAAGGAAGAATAAATTCTGCTTTAAGTAAGTTTGTAACATCCAATCACCAGGCTACTGGCATGTCTTAAATGTTTCTGTCACTAGATTACAGCACACACTTTTTCCTCAGTTTCACTTCTACAGTTTGGATCACCATTATTCTCCTTGGACATGCCAGCCTCTTACTAACAAGTCTTTTCCACTCTCAGCAGGTTTCACTGGAAAAAGTAAAAAAATTATTCTTGAAAATATTCCACAAAACAAAAAAGAAAGAAAATAAAAACAAAGAAAGAAGCAGTATTAAATTATTTTAAAGAGGTATTAAATTATTTTACAATTTGTTAAAATAAATTTGTAATCTTTCTCGTCAACGAAACCAACAGAATGCATTCACAACTTAAATACCCATTTCTATTTCTATTTTTCTCTAATTTTCTTTCTTCTTATTTTATTTGAAAGTTCTTAGATTCCTTGGGCATCTTATTTTCTTTTTGATCACCAAGTTTGGAAGCTAACACTTCTTGAAATGAGAAGGAAGAACAGGAACAAAATGAAAAGCTAAGGGATGTTCATGGTGGGTAGCACTGCAGCAAGTAGATCACTTTTCAAGGAGATGTGTCAGACTGTGATAGTGGCCCCCATAGGCTCGTCAGTTTGAGTGCTTAGGAATTACTTCCAGCTCCTGGACAGGAATTAAGAGGTGTGGCCTTGTATGGGGAGAATTGTGTCACTGAGGGTCAACTTTAGGGTTTCAAAAGCACAAGTCAGGCCTAGTGTTCTCTCTTCTTGCTGCCTCCAATCCTAAGGGACAACTCTCAGCTACCTTTCCAGCACCGTATCTGTCCACCAGGCTGATGATGAACTAAACCTCTGTACTGTACACAAGCCCTAGTTAAATGTTCTTTCTTTATAAGAATTGCAACTGTCATGGTGTCTCCTCATAAAAATAGAACATTGTCTAAGTAAACTTACTTTCCATAGAATTGCTGAAGGATTTCCTGATTGAGATTTGAGAGCTCAGACAAGTAAATGCAGATTCCTTGGTTGAAACCTATTCTAAAAACATTTAGAGAAAATCTTATGAATAAACACATATAGAGTAGTTAGATGACAGATGGTCATTTTATTTTTTAAGTTATCGTTTTGTAAATAACAATCCTCAATATTATTTATGTTTTAATTTAGGAACAGAGTATATTTTTTAGGTAGCTTTCAAAAGAGTTTCTTCTTTTTTTATTGAAGCTATGTTGGCATTTGGGCTCACAAATGAAAAAGAAATATTATGAGAATTTATGTTTACAGTACTAATCTGAAATAGAAAAGACAATGAGATAATTATATTTGTTTAAGCCAAGAATGTTATACAGAAACTTATTTGGTGACACAAAGGAAGATCAACCATTTTAGTTGTAAACAACTTTAGAAAGATTGGGACTTACCAGGGGAGATTGCTTAAAGAAATAGTCTATTATTTAACGATTTACAAATATACACTATATCTAATCATCCAAACATGATCTTCACTGTAAAATCAATGTTATGAGAACAATGTTATTGATGAGTAAATATTTTAAACAAAATGCTGTTTAAGATGACAATGTTTAATATTTCTACTGAAAAAAATCTCTAGAATAATATAAGAATCTGTTATATGTAGGTATTAGGCTGCTGCTTAGAAATGGCAGACCAAGACAAGGTTAATCTGGTAATGAGAATTACCTATCCTAAGATTAATAGAAATTATCTCTTAGTTTTCCCATATCTGTTTCAATTTATAGACAATAATGTGCATAATTTTAACATGTCCAAATCTTTGGGTTTGTCAACACCATAATATAAGCTAATAGGTGTGTGTGTGTGTGTTTGGGTGTGTGTATGTGTGAGTTAGAGAGAGAGGGGGGGGGGGGGAGAGAGAGAGAGAGAGAGGGGGAGAGAGAGAGAGAGAAAGAGAGAGAGAGAGAGAGAGAGAGGAAAGAGAGAGAGAAGGAGGGAGTTTATGATAATAATAATAATAAAAAAACTATAAGACTTTGAGTTTAAAGAGTTTGCAACAGAAAACACTCTGAAAAACTTTCAGCCTGTTATCTGTTATGCCTGATATATATGTGTGTATATATCATTTTTCCCCCAGAGAACTTGTTTTAAGGACTGAACAATTAAACTCTTTTTGATAAATGAGAAGCTGATTTCATTTCAGAGGATAGGTTATGTCCTATGCTTTGTTTCAATTTGACAACTCAGAGACAAACGCATCACATGAGATGAAATTTTATCGTGAAGGTCACAATCCAGAATTTTATGAAATTAAACCAATTATTTAAAGGGAGAAAAGTAGATTTGTGCACAAATAGCTTTTCCCCTACAAACCTCATGAGGATTCGTTCATGCTGACTACCTCTAATGTTCAACACAATCGCCAATTAGTGCCAAAGTTACTGGAGCCATCCCATCCCCACTGCATTAACCTTATGTACTGGTTCAAGGAAAATGCAATTTTTCTTCTTCTAAACTAATCGCTAATTTCAAAGTTATTATTAACTAATTTAATCTTCAAATTGGCATATCCTATCAAGCCACACATGAAGTTTATTGCTGAATGGAAAAAGAAGGATATCAGTCTATACATGTTAAACCAAAGCAAGTGGAAAATAGGATTTCCTTGAATTCAGAGAAAGCAAAAGAGCCATGCTTTAACCTTGACCAGGTCAGAAGGATAGGGAGGAAGAAAGACATTATTCATGGCTACTAAAGACCAGGAGTAATTTTTATATTTCTGTGGCATATTAATGACCAACAATGAATGAACCCCTTAAGTACCTCATTTATTGTCTTAAATATGAAAATGTTTTAGAGATTAGAGAGAAAATTGTTTGAATTAATTAACTGAACTGACACTCAAGGGATCCAGTACAAGATTTCTAGACAAAACCTGGGAATTTACAATAATGACATTTCTTTCATGGTTAGAAAATATAGCACCAGGGGGATTTGAAGGCAGTCTTAACATTTAGCTGATGTCTGTTGAGGGCTTAAGAACCCTCTGAAACCATTTATTTTATTCATTGGAGACCTCCTCAATTACAGTATAAAAGGCATCACATTAAAATAGCCACGAGGCCCACAAATTCTATCATATAAGTGGAACTGGATAACTGACACATTGCAAATCCAGAATGCAAATGGAAGCTATTAAAGTAATAGCCTCGTTTGAAAGTATTTCTTTTGTAGGAAAGGTAATGTGTAGAAAGATAAAAACAGAACAGCACATTACATGGTTAGCTTAACCACATTTCCATTCCTCTTGTGGGTTATCAATTGCTTATGAGACTCCTCTGTGCTTAAGAATCCATCCATATGGTGGCTCTTTGTGTTGTCGTGACAACAGATTTTTAGAAGGTGTATTGGCTTAACCTGGATCGTGTTAAACATTCAAACATGTAAGTGCCAAGGTTTGTTCAATATGCAGTTACTCATTTTTTATACCTAGCTACAAATAATTTATTTTCTAATTCATATATTCAACTATATCACTATCAATAACTGCTATGTATCCAACAATAATCTATCATCTATCCCTATAATGATAATAATAGATCTAATAATATGTATCCATATTATCAATATATCTATCCCTTTATCTATCATACACAGTCATCTGTTCTGAATCTATATTATGCATATTAATTTATACATATATAAAATTACATTTGATATATGCATTCTTATTAACAATTGAAGTACTTAAATGCATTAGATATTAGTGTGGAGCTTGCTTATTAGACCCAACTTGGTAAATAACATGAACTGCATATCGATGATGGTCTCTTCACTCTAAAGAATTTTGTTACCTTTCTTTACATATAAAAGCCTATCATACAGAATCCATTGGACTCCAAACATATATTCTAGCTTTAATAATTTTCTTGGGAGTAAAATTTGTGTAAGTGTCATATATTTAATGCACCTATTGACACATAAACATACTGATAAAATCATCTCCACAAGATAATGAGCTTAATCACCACAAATGTCCTAACAAAACTATCTTAATTTCTCTCTCTTCCTTAGCCCTGTCTTGCTCCACTCAGTCAGGTCCTGAGTTATTTTCTGTCAATATGTATCTCTTTATACTTCCTAAAATTTATTGAATAGAAACAAGCAATAATCTTTATTGCTTCTATCAGTTTAGTTGTTTAACATGTATGATACACACACACACACACACACACACACACACTCACATACACATAAATTTGGATATACTAGGTAGAAATCAGATTACTTTGTTTATTGGTTTAGCTAATTCTTGATTTTAGGTAGTGGAGGTTTTTTGGGGGGCTGTCAAGTTTTCTTTATCATTTGATATTAAAAACTTACTGCCTCCAACTTCTAAGATTGCAAACTTACAACAATGACAACTCTTAGCTATCATTGTATAAAGGCCTGGTCTTCTTTCCTTTCTTCATTTAATTTCCTCCATATGACATTGTCTTGCTTCAGCCTATGAAGTGTTGAGCTGCATCCATGCCTAAAATTCTTTGGCTCATAAACTTGAACATACAGATTTCTATCAAATAGCCAACTGATGTCTTTCCAGGTTCCAGTGTCGTGTTTTTTTTTTTTTTCACTCATTCTCTTTCTTTAATGATTTGAAGTTTTCATTGCAGAGGTCTTGGTTACAATAATTTCAGCTTTTTTATTGTCTTGGATGCTTTGGTGTGTTTGTGGCTGGTGTACACAAAGACTAATAATTTTAAAGTAAGTTGTTTTGTACTCTGCACTTTCCAAACATTTTGAATATTTCTAGGAGTGTTCTGATGTATTTCTTGCGGTAGTATATCATGTGCAAGGAAGAATAACTTGTCATCTACTATGATTATTGGTATCCCGCCTTGTTCCGGCTAGTGTTTCCAGTAGTATATCGAAAGAAGTGGTGAGAGTGGGAAGCTCACACTCATTGTTGATTTAACGGGAGTTATTTCCGTTTTTCTCTACCTTGGATATTATTGGATGTGAATTGCCTTATTTTGTTGAGGCAATTTTCTTCTAGTTGTGTTCTCTCTAAAGTTTGATCATGAAGGCGTGTTGGAATTTGTCAAATACTTTTTCTGCATCTATTGAGATGATCACGGAATAGTTGTCTTTATGTACGTTTATAAGATTTATTAGACTTATTATTTTATATATGTTGGCTCTCCCCTGAATTCCTGAGATAAACCCAACTTGATTGTAAGAGATGATCATCTTTATATCTGCTTGTATTTAGTTTGCAAATATTTTGTGTAGGAATTTTGTGTCTATGTTCATCAGGGATATCTGTCTATAGGTTTTTTGTTACAACTTCACCTCTTTGGGGTATTATAGCAATATTGGCTTGAAACAGAGATATCAATAGAAAAAAATAGAAAGAACTAAACAACCCATCAAAAACTGTTCATCTTTCTTAGCAACTAGGGGAATACAAATAAAAACAACTTTGAGATTTCATTTCATCCCAAGAAGATTTACTTAGCTCCACAAAACAAATGATAACAAATGCTGACAAAGTAGTAGAGAAAGAAGAATCATTTTTCGTTGTTGGTCAGCAGCCTGGGAGAGGCAGCTGGGTACCTGGTCAAGCACGGGCTTTGAATCCTGGAGACCCTCAAGGATGGTAGGAGTTTGGCCTTACTCCTGGGCCCCTAGCTCCTATTATATACAGTACATATAAGTGTATATAAACATGCACACACATATATGTGACATTACTTCACATACTCTCTCTCTCTCTCTCTCTCTATATATATATATATATATATATATATATATATATATATATATATATTCTACTTGGGTTGACAATGCCTCCCATAAAAATAATAGGCTAACAAATTATGAGGCACATACTTTAGTATCTCCTTATAATTGGTTGACTAAGGCTAGTGGTTTCGTGGGTTTCTACCTCTATTGTTCAGAAAACATAGCTTAAGAGGGTTTGGAAATTTTAAGAGCCAGAAGATGAGAAAGTCTGTTTTGAAACAGCTTCACTTGGAAGTGGCTGCAAAAGCAAGGCCTGAACCATGTCAATATCAATGGACACCCTAACATGGCAGGTCATGAATCTTGAGCAGTCTCACAAAGAAATACAGGCAACTAACTAATGATTCCTGGAAAAAGGGATAGGCTTCAGTGGTGCTTGATATATGTATCACCCATTCCCACAAATCCATGTATGTAGCAGCAATAATAAAAGAAAATGAGAATGATCATTGAGAGTGGGCAGAAGAGGAGGGTCAGAGTCAAGGTAGCAGTGAGGGAATGGTGGGAAGAGAGGCAGACGAGAACGATAAACTTCTATTTGAAATTAAATATATTCAAACATCCTTTAAAAAGAGTTAGGGCATGATTATTGTCATTTTATAGAACAATTTGAATGATACTATCAAGAACTTCATATCATCTTTCAAACTTCCTTAAAAGTTTGGAAAAACTCAGTGGTAAACCCATCTGGCCCTGAGTTTTCACGTGCAAAGACTTTTAATTAATTACTGCCTCAATCTAGAGTGTTTTAACTTATAGATTTAATTTGGTAGGTCATATAGTTTTCCCAACGCTGTAAAGTATAATTTTTCTAGGTATTTCTTGACGTTAACCTGAATTTGACAAGTCTGTTGCAAATGTCCTTTCTTGTCCATTTTTATTAATTATAGATTTTAGTTTGTTTCTTTCATTCTTTCTGTTTGCATAGATTGATCAATTTTATTAGTATTTCCAAAGCACCAAATACACTTAACTCAAGAAATGGTTTGCGTTTATTCTCTATTTCATTGATCTTTACTATTTCTTGTCATTGGTTGCATTTGGTTTCATGTGATCTTTAGCCTAGATCTGGTAGAGTTCCCCTAAACCTTTGAAAACTCGAGTTCACATGTCTTAGTATTCTTGTCTTTTAAGTTTCAATTTAAATGAGCTACAGTGTTCAAAGGCTTTTGTACCACAAATTATTTCACATTCCAGCTCAAACGTTTCCATGGTAATGTTTATATGGCTCTATCCTCGCTTATTGATACTAGTTTCTGTCTGCCTTACTTTTCTGGTGTTGGGATAAAATAATTTGACCAAAATTTAGGAGAAGTTAGAGTCTATTAAGGCTGGTAAGTAACAGTGGCAAGAGCACCCTGGATCTCATCACATTGCTTGCTCAGCCAAGAAGCAGTAAGGGTATAAACACATAAATGTTAATGCTAAGTTATCTTCTCCATTTTATAGGCTGTATAGGATATTTGGGACCTAAGTAACCCTGTGATAAGGGAGAAAGTTCATACCTATATATGTGTTCATTAAAAACAAAACAAAATCCCAGAGATATTCTACAGAGATAACTTAGTGATAGAACTTAAAGTTCAAGAAAACACAGGAATAAACCAAAACAAAAAAAGATACCAAAATTGTTGACACTGAAGGAGAAACTAATGAAATAAAGAATAAAAAATAGAAACAAAGTCTTTGCTCTTTTATAGGATAAGCAAGAATGACTATATCCTAATCAAAAATTTAAAAAAATAGAAAGAAGATTCAAATAATAAAAGTTAGGGGAAATATAGATGTTAAAGTATATCCCATTATCATTAAGGGATATTTTTGAAAAGTTAAATTTTTATTAGCTAGAAAAATGTAGGTGATATAGATAAACTCTGAAATATGAATGTTGAACATACTTAAGTTAGGAATATACAAAAAAATTAAAAGCAATTACCTTCTAAGAATAATAAAAAATATTTCCACAAATACAAATCTAGGATCAAACAGAGCCACTGTGGAATTACACAGAAGTTTTAAAGAGATAATAACCCAATAATTCTCATACTGTCCCAACTAGAGGAAGGTTGAAATGCTGCCAAACACATTCTATCAAGCCAATATTACACTGATTCTAAAACCAGATAAAGACACAAGCCAAAATGTTTATAGACTAATTTCCTCAAAGACAAAGCACAGAATATCTCAACAGAATACCTGCAAACGAAATTCAAGAGTGTGTGAATCTCAAACACCATAAGCAAGTTATTTCGATCACAGACATGCTGTTAATTTAACATAAAATATATACACAAAACATAAATAGACAGGACAGAAATTACATGATTATATTAGTAGGCTCAGAAAACTTATATTAAAAATACCCCATCATGATAAATATTTTGAAGAATTGGGGATAAAAAAAATTTACTAACATGGAAAACAAAGAAAAGAAATGAAGGAAGGAAGGAAGGAAGGAAGGAAGGAAGGAAGGAAGGAAGGAAGGAAGGAAGGGGTAAAAAGAAGGAAAGAAAAGTTAGCAATAAAGTGAGGAGAAAACTTTCACTTCTTGTGGGAATGTGGATGAGGGAATCCTCTGTAGAAATCACTATGGAGGTTTCTCACAAAATTAAAAGTGAAGCTGTCATTTAATCCAACTGTCACAGGGTATTTGCACACCTCAGTGACAGTTATGTACATTTATTGTTCCACGATTCACCACAGAATTCCAACCACAGATGAATCAATTCTAAAGCGCATCTGCATTTTATTCAGCCATGAAAATAATTATAAGACAAGGAAAAGCTACTATTGTAAACTTCGTTAATCAAACTTGACCAGATTCTCATGTGTGGATTCTAGATCATGTGACTGCGGTAGTGGGTGTGTTTTATGAACCTGGAAAGGGGCCTGAGAAGGGAGAAAATATCTTAAAGAATAAATACCAGGTCTCTCCCTGAACATAGAGAAATGTAGATGGTTATTCTAGCGCAGAATATGGATTGCTATAATTCATCTGGAAAAATGAATAGCTCAAAAAACTTTTTAAAAAATTCTACTTGTAATAGTTCATAATAACGTGCAAATAAAACAGAGGATAACTTTAGAAAGGAGTATGTTTTAAAATTCAAGCACGATAAAGCTCCCCTTCGATAAGATTATTAAATAATTTGTTTTTTATAAGAAGAGAAAGAGAAGTCTTTTCAGATATATTAATTTCGTTTTAGTGAGTCACATGATACAATACACAGGAAATGGTCATTGTCAGTTAATTCATGAGTGGAAGGCAATGGAAGTAGAGATTGTTATCTGCCCAACTAATAATGAAGAAATTGTTAAACATCCCAGGACAATTTAGATCCAGGAAGAAATTTGAAAATATTACATTTCCCAGAACAGCTTCTGATTTTTGAAATATTGATTTTAGAACCCTTAATAAGGTCATAAGTGATGCAGATGTTGAAAGAATATCACACAGCAATGGGAATATTACATGTTAGTCTTAGTTCACTAAACCCAAAAATCTTCAACAATATTCCAGTTCCCAGAAGTAAGGTGGATTATTATCATTTATTTGAGCACCTTATGTGTAAAGAGCAGGTTTCATACATTCTTCCAAGTCAATTTATTTTCAGTGAATGAAATCCAATTCAAATTAATGTTCTTTGAGCACATGGGATTAAAACATATTTTTGTAAACCATCCTTTCTATCCAGAGTGTTATCACAAATAAATTAGATACGTAGAGACAAATTTAACATTCTATACTAATGTTTTCTTTTAAACCAGAGTAAAAAACAACTCTGTCTTCCTCAATTACAGTTGATAGAAATTCATTATGATGCTTAAAGCAGAAATTGTAGCCTATGGAATTTAAAGTTTTATTGCATGCTCATGAAAAGATGAGACAGAAATCTCCTCACTCTTCCTTGATAGAGCCTCCCAGTCAAAGAGAAATGCTCGCCAGGTATGGCTGCGTGACTGGAGTGCACCAAAAAGAAGGCCTATTTTTAGCATAGCTCTTTTTCTCCATTTAAAATGGACTGGTCAACTTTTGTGTTTGTTTTCATAAAATGATGGCTAAATAGCACCAGCTAGAGCCAAGAGCAGAGAAGGTAAGAGTCTATACATTCCTGCCAGCCTTGCCTTTGGCTCTCCCATCTTGGATCTGTTTTGAAAATAAATTTTGCCAAGCATTCAGAATGCTGCCAGAAAGGACAGAGGATCCTTTATGATCCATCAACCTCTATGGCTCAGATTTATATTCATGAACGACTAGAATTCCGAGGCCATATCCTCTGGTATCATGTTGAATGAGGAAAAATATTATATCTAGGAATTTCTAACTGGAAGCAAAATGAAAAGTCATTCATCTAAATCCAAGTCCAATTCATATTTAAGAAGCACGTAAAAGCAATAATAGATTGTGATCAAATTTGCATAGTGAAATTCCTTCCTCTAAAACTAGCCATTCTGATTTTTCCTCAAATCTGACAATAAAACATTGCTATAATAGTTTACTATTATTTATTTTCCTAGTAAATCTTTGTTGCAGGATTCATTTACTTTCTTTTTTTTTTTGTTAAGACAAACTTGTTATATGAGTGTCCAAATGACAGGTTAATCCATAAAATAGTTGAAATTAGTCTAAAATACCTTAATCAAAATTTTGTATGTATTTGTTAAGAATGATGACATTTTATTCAAAATATATTACAATCCATCTTCTGATGTAGAATAAAGTCAGACAGGATGCCGAAGAAGCTGATATTCTCTCAACTTCTGTGCTGGGATTTTTTTTTCAATTTCATAAATGATTTATTGTCATTGAGATCATTGTTCTATATTTGTTATTTTAATTTCCAATACATTTCTGCATCTAGATAAAATAGCAAAATTTGTAGAAACATGCAATTACCAAAAATTCATCTTGAAAATACATCATCAAAACGTTTATAATCCTTGATGTATCTAAGACAATGTTTCACTTAAGTCAATTTGTATTTCTTGTGAAATCTTCTAATTTTTCAGGCTTTGTAATATTTGCATATGTACAATGAGGTATAATGGGATATAACCCAAATCTAACTATAAAGTTTATTAGCATTTTCTAAATACCCTTCATGCATAACCTGAAGATAATACACGGTATATTTAGGGCATCTGTTTCTTAACTGCAGCCAGCCGTACGCAGCCTCACGTTTTGGTTTGGTTTCGGCTTGAAGTTTTTCATCTTTTATATTGCTTGTCGTGTTTTATTTGTTTCTCTGTGATCATTTCAAATCAAGGAACTGGATGCTCAAGAGATGCACGTGGCTTCCCTGTTCATGAATGGGGTCAACACGGCTGTTTGCTAACGATGCATTTGGCCGGCCGGCCCTTGGGAGCATGCTGTCGCTTGATTTACTTTAAAGGAAAGCTCTTCCAGAGCAAACTCCCTTTCCATCCCCTATTGCCCATTGCCCGGATGCTTTAGCTCCTCCCTCACTCCAAGGCGACTAATTTACCCCATAATGGATTAGAGGCATGGCTACCACAGAGTTCGACCAGGGATTCTTGGAAATTTTTCTGCTGTGATAGAGTACAGGTTACTTTAAGAACAAACGTACAGCCGGGCGGTAGTGGCACACGCGTTTAATCCCAGCACTTGGGAGGCAGAGGTAGGCAGATTTCTGAGTTCGAGGCCAGCCTAGTCTACAGAGTGAGTTCCAAGACACCCGGGGCTATAGAGAAACCCTGTCTCGAAAAACCAACAAAACAAAAAAGACAAAAAACAAAAACAAAAAAAACAAAAAAACCCGTCATCATTTAACTTCAGTAAGCTATATAAAAAGGCTGCCAAAAACTATGGTAGGCTAATTTTATTTCAGATATGACAACAACAACAACAGTTGCAGCAGCAGCAACAACAATAACAATAATAAACTTATTAGAAAAATAATTGAAGTGAGTGCTGTCGAACCCTCACTGCCGTCCATCATTGAACAGAGACTGTAACATATGAGGCAAGACAGAACAGGGTACTTGTTTCATTTGCTTAAAGCACTATTTGTGTTGATACATTCCTCTTTTAATTTTTACTATAAAATATAGTATAAAAATACTGTACTATATAGTCTATAACTATATTATAAAATGAATTTCTTTTTTTCCCCTCCCTTAGAGTGAAGTGAAATACACTTTATAGCAAAGAAATAATAACATCGCTTGTTAATATTTACAGTAGTGTCTAGGGTTTACTACCGACAAGAAGAAAATGTCATAAAAGAAATCTAGAGAGGAAAGGGGGATGTTTCAATCAGCATCATGACTGTTCATAGAAGATGGAAACCAGAAGATACGCTTAACTCTCAGATTCACTACTAGCACTGCACATTCAAAAAGCAGTAATATCTGAGTTGTGGCTTGCTGAAATAGCAAAGGGTGAGTGTAGTCTAATAAGGTTACCAGGGCAAAGGAAGAATGTGATACCTGAAGAACAGAGGAGAAGCAGACACTATTCAAATGGACCAACTTTTTTTCACTGCAGTGTTTTGCAAAGTGTCTTCTATTATCAATGACAATTATAATGTGGCTTTTATAAGAGTCAATTGCCACAACAATTTTTTAAACAAAAGATTTGCAGTAAGCGAGGATAGATGAATGAGATTGTAATAGGAAGAGTCTGTAACAGAAAGTTGTCACAAAAATTATAGGGAAGGTGGCAGTGACTGCCACTAAAGATGTGAAGGAACTACGAACATTTGGCCACTCGGGAAAAATTTCTCATTAATTCTTCAAGGTGTATCTGAAATAAGAATAGATAGAGTCTAGCTGATTGCAAGATTGGTTTCCCTGCACTTGGGAAGAATGGTTGTCACTTAGGATAATGAAGACGGACGTTAAGAAAATGATGAGTGTCCATTGTGCGCATAACATCCAGCTGTGACTGTCTGGTTGGCAGAGGACCTGAGCTGGTAAACTTGGAGCTACAAACATAATTTTGGTGTTGATGGATTGATTACACATAGACATTGGTGCTATTGATAGATGAATCCTCTACTATGTCCAAAATCAGAATAATGTAGGGGTGATTCCTTGGATGCCATGTGTTTCTGAACTTGAT
>NW_021620702.1:3220296-3233132 GCF_004785775.1 Grammomys surdaster | reverse complement strand
TTACCTGTCTATCACTAAGCAACATTAACTTTCAAAACAGATTTCTCTACATAATGCACAGATGTGGAAATGCTCAGGTGACATAGTACATGTTTCAAAAGTATTCACATTTTATGATGTACCAAAAAAAAAAAAAAACCCAAAAGCCTACCCCTAAATACATACAGAAAATGTATTTTTTTCTTTCTATGGATATTTATAGGATGTCAGGAAAACCCACTTAATTTTAAAGCAGTGAGTGCATTTGGTAATGCTGAGATTTGGTTTCATTTACAGGCTATTATAAGTGCGAGGGCGCTTAACTTAGGGAAACATCCTTTAGGCTGTGTTCCAAAGTGTAATGACTAGAATAATTTATATCCATGAAACACTAAATAACATGCATTTAAGCTGAGCTATATTCAAAGGACGTCAGAATGCCAGCATCTGGCATTCTGCCAGGTGGTGAAATAGAATTCAGGTCTAATTTGTTTCCAGCTTTCCTTCACAACTGGCAGGCACTTTCAATACATAATCTCAGCCATCCACTGTCTTTTCTAATACTTTCCTCATATTGACAGCTACAGTTCCCTGGCATCTGTATTGATAGCTGATTCTTAAAAGTGTGATTTGTTAAATATGGAAATGAGCACTGTTCCTGACTCATGTTTGTTGAATGACAAAATGAAATAAAGGGGGTAGAAAGCAAATGTATGAGTGTTACTGAAATGAACCGCACCCATCATCCTCCATCATGAAAAATGTGGATCCACTGAACCTTCCTTTTGAGGAGGGAGATAGATGGTGTGGAAACCAAAGACTTCAGGAATTTTAGGGTAGAGATCTGACTACTTGCATTTGCTAGAATGTTCCATATGGGTTAGAAAATGCCTTCGGAATCTCTTTTTTTCTAATAACCTTGAGCAAGTCCTTAATAATAGCGAGTTGTAAAACTGGTAGACTTGATGCTTTTGATAAAAATATTGTAAGACATGAAAGCATAAATTCAGTCTTTCTTGAACAGGTGCTTGTATTTATTCAAAAATTGTAAATATGGATCTGAAGCCTTCTGCTTTTAGGGAGTTCTTTGTTTTGCTTTGCTAAGGATTTTAAAGTCCCTCATGGAAAAAAACCATCAACGCAGTCTCACACATGGCTACTCATATGTATGCTAGCATTTTGTCTTTTGAAAACAATAGAAACACTTAGTTCTTTCCCTTTTGTGAGTTTTTCTATGTTTTTGTTACCTTTGTCCTATCTTCCAAACCTCCTTCACATTGGTGCACAACCCCTCTTCACATCAAAGTAAACTTTTCTTTTTTTATAAACTTTCTTTAAGATTGTGAATGAGAAGGGAGCTAAAACACTCATATTTCTGTTCCTAGTTTAATTCCCTGGTCATAATGTCCTTCAACTCTATCCATTTTGTTACAAAAGAAAGAACTCCATCTTTCCCTGTCTCTGAATCCACAGTGTACATGCTACTGTGGTTTGTTTAGCCATAAATCTGCTGGTCCTGTGTCTTAGCCAATAGTTCATGCAGCTTTGAACTTATCATTGAATTACTAATTTGATGAGATTTGGCATCCTCATGATCCAAGTATTTCTCAATAGTGCCTCTAGCATAGGGCAGGTATTAGTTCACAATCCTGGGCTCCAGGATTGAAATTTGGCTTAGAGTTTTCAGACCACTCTCTTCTAGTAACGCACCTGGATCAGCACACACTAGATATGCACACATCCTTATCCTAAGCTTGTAACATAAGATCACCCACCTGCATCAAGGTGCACATGCTCACCTCTTTCCAAATGATGGAACAAATTTATCCTTCCCTTCAGGACCATCACACTTAGACAGTTTCTATTCACTTATATCTGGGTACAAGGTAGATGGACTAATGTGGTCTGAACTGCTCTGGATGAAAATTGTCTTCTATTTGTGAATTTTAGGAAGAACCTCTTATTTGCCATTAAATGCCCATGCGCAGTTGGTTGTGATAATGATTAGAGTCTCATGAATTAAGGGAAAGTATATGTACAGTAAGCACAGGCTAACACAACCCAAGCCTGTAGCTTTAAGAAGAAATTCATCTATACTATGCTCCTTAAGACCCACATTCCTATTTCTTATGGTCCTCTTACAGGAAAGCCTTGAGCAACAGAGTGGGCCACCAGCAGTGGCCCAAAGTCCTTGACAACATCTTTCTGATCTGTACTATTACTCTCTTTTTGAGTAATGGTAAATTTCTATTTTTCCATCAGTGTGCAGCTTTGTTATAAACTTTTGTCAATCACCTGGAAACATCGGGTCTAAACTTTGTTCGCCATTAGTATGCACACATCCAGCTTTTAATTCATAAAATCTACTGAAGATAATCCATATAAAAACACTAACATTATACCTCTAAAAATACTACTTTGAATTCTTTACATTGTATACGTCTCAGTGTATTTGCAATCTGCTACCGAAGTGAGGTAATCACTGATAGCATTTTGTTATTTTCATTTCTGATAGATCTTAAATTCGTTTATTGATATTTACAAATCTGATATGCCCTTCTTACTAAGCTGTTCCTTGTGGAGATGCATCTCTGGGCATTACACTGTTAGGCAATTCTGAAGTTGTTTCCAGCTTGACACCTTGGAGTAATAATCTTCCTGAGGTTGTTATTAGTGAGTTTGGGCCCTATGGATTTTATAGCAGAGCTCAAGAAATTCTCCCTCTGGGTGGTTCTTTCAAGAGTATGGTCCTTCTAGTAGTTTATGTTAGTGTGATGCACACATTACAGTGTGTGTGGTGGTGCATTGGTTATTCCTACAAACATAATGGTGGTCCTCATTGAGAGCTTCCTCAGCCCACCTTGACAGTAGTTGCTACTTGAATGCCTGTTTCTAGCTAATCCAATAATGGTGATAGACAAAAGTACTTACTGAGTTAGGAACTGTCAGAGGACCACATACTTCACAAGAGAAGTAGTGCATAGGAATTGCAGGCTCCCCCCTCTGTGACAATCATAACAAATCCTGTCAACATTGTGTGAAATGTGTGTGACCCCAAATCCTTCCTCCCTAGCTGTGCCTGCATGAAGATAGGGTAATGGCTAAGGTTTTACTCAACTAGGTATTTTTTTTTTAAGTTTTATTACCATTAAGTTGCAAACGAAATTTTATCAATTTCACTGAGGGTCTCTCAGAGCCATCTAGAGAATGGGCGTGTCCAGATTCTTGTTGCCTAGCAACATTTCTGTCTGACTCTTCTGAGGTGAGGCGACAGCCAACGATATTTTTCTGCTCATCTACAGTAAGCATCATAGGTCAGACTGAGTGCACCTTAGCTTGCACAAAGCAAAAGCTTTAGCAGAGGTGGCCTGAAAGTGAATCAAATGACACTACACTTCTAAGTAAGATTTTTTTAAAAAAAAAACACATGTGAATGTAACTAGAGCATGTATGAACTCTCAGGACTTTTATCACTCCTATTGCCATCATCATACAAAGGTTGAATTTATATGTTTTCATATATCCATAACTAAATCATATTAAGTGCAGATGGCCAAACTAAGTTCAGAGAGAGTCAGAACAAATAGCTTGGAGCCCTTCACTTTGGATGCATCTTGAGTGTTCACTTGCTGAAACAGCCCCCACTCTTTTTTTTTCTAATATAAGTAACTGGTTGACTCATAATCTTTATTTATTTTAACACATTGGAACTTTCAGATATTTATGGGATAATGATTTCTCAGTTTGCTTCTAATATAACGGCATAAAAGCAATGTGGATATATGATCATGGCATCTGGTATAACCTTCAGAGGCAGCCAAATGCTTAGCTGTCAGCCTGGGAAGTGAGAGAAAGAACTGCCTTGCTATAGGGAGTATTGACACTTTGAGAAACTGAAGGCAAGACATATTTTTAAAGTTAACTTCTTTATTCTACTTTACAATAATGTGCCATGCAGAGATATTTTAAAAGTTTAAGTCAGAAACTACATGTGAGATAGAACCTGACACCTAGAAGGAACCAGATATATTTTTCTTGACATAAAGATAACAAATATTTAAATTAGACTTGAACATTTGAATTATATGAAAATTGTCGCTAATATAGTTAAAAATTTGTCTCTCACTGTTTTTGTATTGTTAATGTTGTCTATTTAAAGAGAGAAAAGCTGTAGGAACTCATACTGCCTCTTCTAATAAAACATGATTTAAATAAAGTGTGTACCACAGCTTAATTAGCAGAGGTTCATGGCCACCTAGCTCACCTTACCAGTCCATGCTTTGGTGGTACAAGTCTACTCTGTCCCTTAGTAAAGCTATGTTCAGAAATGAAGACCAGAAAGTAACCAAATAATCAATGCAATAGCCACAATAATTATAAAGACTATTAGATGCTATGATGATTGTGAACTAGATAAAACCTAGGCAGGGGCGGATATTGTTGGCTAAGAGATCTCAAGGCGTTTATCTATAGAACTGCAACTTGAGCTGGAATTTTAATGGGGATGCCAGTACATGATTTATGGAATTACCACTGTTACTTTACTTGTGACTATGGCCTTGTATTTATGACGACAGAATACATTGCAATTATTAATCTGGCTACTTAAGCACCAGGAAGGTAATAAGTATTGTTCTGGGATAAAAAGCATATGTGAGCAAAAACCATATTCTAGAAAGCTACCTGAGCTGCATTTTTCCACTTCGTTGAAATCACAGTTGTGATCTGAGGATTCCAATTCCCCCCACTTCAACCCATTAAAGTAAGGATGTGGGACTGTGTAAGGGTATTCTGGTTCATGATTGGGCATTGGCCTAGAACCCTGAGACTCTACGTGAGAACCTGCAGGAGTTCAGCCATGCCCCCAGAACCCAGAGTCCTGACATACAGTCACGTCTCCATAGACATACATTGTTGAGTCACCTAGGCCATTTCAGCCCCTCCCAAAGTGCACAGATAGAGGGTGTGACTAGAAGCCTCAGGCCCTAGGGATTTACATACTAATGAAGGCCGGAGGGCAGAGCAGATTAAGCATGCCTCCCCAGATCCTCCGCCTTCCTCCCTCCCTATTTAACTCAGGACTACCCTGAGATTGCGGGGGACATACTCTCAGATCCATCCACCATCCGCGATGACAATAAACCCTTTTGGAACCAAGGACTTCCTCGTGTCATTGGGGCCTACCGCCTCCAACGCCTCTGGCCTTTGGAACCCTAGACTTTCTCGTGTATGTGGGACCCGCTAGCGTGAAAGCCCACCGAGACTCCTCCTCTGCCACCGCCTCTGCTTATTTTCCCCACATAAGGATTTAATTATTTTTCTTTTGTGTCATTTTACGTATTTATCGCCTTTCTCTCAAGCAACGCTGGTGGAATTTGGAAGCTATTTAGGTAAATGACCTCTGAGGACAGACCAATTCTTTTCTGTGTCCAGTTCTATTAGAGAGTCTTATGGCACATCATCGGGAGTGACGTTTTTCAAAGCATGTATGATTTTTAAAATGTTAAGTCCTGTGTATTGGGCTGTGAGATAGACATATATATGTATATATACATACATAGTTATATATGCATAGACACATACAAATTTGTGTGTGCTTGTGTGTGTGTATGTGTGTGTCTCACTAATTCACATAAGGCAGATGAGTCATTGCTGAGTCATTTCTTTGGGATCAATACAGGTTCAAAGACCAAAGAATTAATGCTATGACATGTTTCCACTGAAAATCTTTCCTTGGTCATGCATGAGCATATTGATGATAAAGTTCAGTAGCCTTGCCAAGGGCACAGTAGCCTTCCATAGATCCTTCTATGTTTTTAGTACCATGTGTACCTCAACGGCCCATTATGATATCAAGGAAATCCAGTTGTTAACACCAACATTGGGATGATCATGCTAATAGCTACGGGTGACACATTGTACTTTTCAAGCAATTTCCGCAAACATAATAACTCATATTAACAATAAGCTTCTCACAAAATTCATTTCTGATGTTCTTCTGGTTTGTCTTTATTTTTAATGTAAGGGGTTGAGCCTGGTACCTTGCACAAGACAGGTAAGCAAACTGTCCTTAAACTATAACTCAATCCTAGCACTTGCTTGGACTTTAATCTGTATATTTATAAATATTTGATATTTTTAATATAGCCTCAAGCATATAATAGTTTAGAAAAGTTTTAATACTCAGCTCTCTGTGTAAAACTATTTGCAAGTATGCCAAATTGAATAGGTAACACCCTTCTCATCAACTATACAACAGAAATGACATTTAACTGGCAATAGTAGACAATATCTGCATAATTCTAGTATATTTGGTTCAGCAAAGTAGATTTCCATGTGCAAGTTATAATAACTCATGGCTATAATCTCAACACTTTCAGCTGAGGTTTGAGGATTGGTATGCTTTATGATTAATAGAATTACCATAGTGAGTTCCAGGATAGCCTAGCTGAAGGGTGGATCCCTTTGTCTCAAAACAAGACAAAACCAGAAACTAAATAGACATTCATTTGTTGAAAAAAAGAACTGCAGAAAATAGAAATAAGAGGACTTTAAGACAATTTAGCTTGAATTATAAATTCAAGAAGGCTTGTTGTACGCATATTCTGAATTAAACATTTGTTGCTTGATATATGGCACTAAAGACCTACTCTTTCAGAAGAAAGGATTTCTGGCATTTGTGGATGATATTTAAAACATTTATGTATTGACATTATCTTAGGAGCTCTTGGCTGTATCTGGAAACAAAGGCAGTCCTTTCTTGTCCTCTGTAGAGTACTAGCTTTCAATATTTAAATGCAATTTAAGAGCTTAAGATTTGGAGAAACCATTTTTATTTTTAATGATACACACCACTTAGTTTACTCTATTTTTGCATTTATGTTTGTTGTAAATTCCCCAAACAGTTATTTCAAGATATTTTCTTGGTGATTTATAAAGTAATTTCTAAGAGATGTCTAAAGTTAACTTAATTCTCTGTGGGGCACTGGCTCTATACATTAGGATGAAAAACCCATTTTATGACTCTCAGCAAAATTACCTCATGGAGGCAATATTTTTAATTTTACTTTGCTTTTGCAGTGCAAGTTCTGAGAAATCATTTATCAGCTGGTTTAGAGGATGGATTTTGAAGAGGAGTTAGTCCTTCAAACACACTACTTGACAACCAGGCCTGTCTTATTAATCAATTGATAATAGTACAATGATCAAAGACTCATAGGAGCTTAACCCCATCCATTTTATTCTGAACAATAATCAATATACACTGAGGCAACATTCACGATGACATATAGAGAAGAAACAATGGCCAAAATAAATGCTGGTTCTAATTGTCATGAAAGCAATTCAATGTCAAGAATAGCAACGAGGCCAAAGGAGATTAATAAGAATTCAGATAGTGTATGTAAGTTTATTTTAGATTTTATTATTAAGAACATATTATTAATTAATTAATTAATTTTATGTGTAGATTTTATCTTTGCATACAAGTATGTCTGTGTACCAAGCGTGTCCCTGATGCTCAGAGGTCACACAAGGTTTTCGATTCCCTAAAGTTGAAGTCTATAAAGACCGTTGTGAAGTGTCACGTGGATGCTGGAATCAAAAATGGGTGCTGTGGAAGAGTAGTTCCTGTTCTTAACCTCTGAGACAGCTTAGAAGACCTTATACCCTACGTTTTAAAGATCAGAAATAGTTTTGTACTCTGCTATAAAACAGCAATTTATATTTAGGATTCTGCTCAGGAGTTTTCCTGCGTCCTCTGGCCTCCACAAATGTGGTTCACAGAACTATTGATTGCTTGGAAATCTCACTGAAGCCATAACATTAATCTAATAAATCAAACTCATCAGGATGAGTAGGGCAGACAAGTGAAGAACGGCGGAGTTACTGAACCTTGGTGAGACATCTGTGCTCCAACAGGTGGGAGAGTGACCTATGGAATGTCGAGTATCTGCCTCCTCAGAAAATGCTTAGGTACCTGCTGGTGAGAAACTGCCAGTGAAATCACCTTGCTGCTATCTCTCAGACCATCAAAAAAAGAGATGACAAGCAGTGGATTTCGGAGAGCACAGTCAACACCAACAAGTCTATCCAACAGAAATATCAAAATGAAAACCAAAACATTAAACAAAACAAAACAAAAATCAAAGCATACTAACAGCATTAACAACAACAACAACAAGAACCTGTGCAAGACTCTTAAGTAGAATAAGTTTGTAAACCACTTGGAGGTAATTTAGCAGGCTCCAAGAGTTTGGACATATGAGCAGACCTAGAGTTATTGCAGCAACGGAACATGTATTCACTGTCAATCACATTAGATTCCCACTGCATCCTGCAATGGATGAATTGTTATTTCCTTTGTTTGGATTTGGAGTCAACATCTTTTCATCTGTACTGGATTTTTTTTTAATTGAAAATAGTTTTTTTTCCTCATACAATGTATTCTAATTATAATTTTCCCTCCTTCCATTCCTCCTAGTTCCTCTCTACTTCTCCTCCCCTCCAGATCCACTCCTTCCTGTCTCTTACTTAAAAAGCCCAGGCTTCAAAGAAATAATAACCAACATGACAAAGTAAAATATAGTGAGATGAAGCAAGAACATTCATATCGAATTTGGGTAAGGCAACCCAACAGGAGGAAAGGAGTCACAAGAGCTGGCACAAGAGTCAGGACCCATTCCTTTTAAGAGCTGAGAGTTACACAAAAATACTAAGCTAACAGATATTTTATATATAAAAATATACAATATATTTGTATATATATATATATATATATATATTTAGACATACACACACACACACACACACACACACACACATGCAGAGGACCTAGTGGGAACCCATGTAGTTTCCGTGCTTGCTGCTTCTGTCTCTCTGAACTAATATGCACCTTCCTTAGTTAATTTTAGAGGTCTACATTCTCCTGAGGTCCTCCATGCCCTCTGAAACGAAACACTACTGCTAAAGAAAAGGAGTGAAATTTCTCATGATATTCTGCATACTCATAGATCAGTGCCTTTTCCAGTCATCATCAGAAAGGCTTCCTCTGGCAGTAGATGGGAAGAGATGCAGAGACCCACGGCCAGACATTACATACTGAGAGAGTCTAAACTAGAGCTTTCCATCAAATTCCTCCCTTCAGAGCTCAGGGAATCCCTCAGAGATTGCAGTGGAAAAGCTTATGCTTAGGCCAAGAGCACAAATCATTGTTTAACCAGGGATAAACAAATGTTTAACCTTTTAAATTCTTATTTTCAGAAGAATTTTGCCCTGAGAAGAATATTATGTCCTGAGAATGGCTTCAATGTAGTCATTAGATCCAGATTTTAGACATGCAGGAGGAAAATCTGTATACAGATTGCAGAAAGTGTTTATAGTAGCCTAGTGATCAGGGTATACACACACACACACACACACACACACACACACACACACACACACGTCATGGTTGTCTTCCCACCTCTGGTCAGATCATTGATCAGTTGAAAATGCCAGACTAACATGCCACCAGTCAGTCTGTAAGTGGACAGTGGAGGAATCCACAGCAGAGGTAGTGTGAGATCTTCATGCTATAGAATCTACTGTGCAGAAGACTGCCACATCTTTGTGTACAGCAAGATTGGAAAATGTTTAGAATGATTTGGGGCTATGGGTTTTCACATTTTAAGTAATTCTGTCAGTAAAACAGCTCGCCAAATGGGAAATTTTCATTTCTTCCTTTTATTGAAAATAGATACTGTTCACACATAATATATTCTGATCATGGTTTCCTCTTCCTTACTCCTCTCACTTCCTCCGCATCTAACCTCCCATCTGGATCTGCTCCCTAATTAGAATGAAATAGGGTTCTAAGCGACAAGAATACAATATGACATAATAAACTATCATAAGATAACCTCCAGAATATCACATTATGAGACAAAGTAACAAGAAGAGAACCCAAGAGAAGGCACAAGCATTAGAGACTCCCTTGTTCTAACACACACCACACACACACACACACACACACACACACGTCCAGTAAACACTCTAAACTATAGACCTGTGCAGCCCTGAGCAGACTCTGTGCATGCTGTCTCAATCTCTATGAGTTCATATGACCTTTGATCATGTTGAATTAGAGGCCATGTTTCCTTGGGGTCCTCCATCCTCTGTGACCCTTACACTCCTTCCTCCCAGAATTATTTTATAATTCATCTTGAAGAGATGAATTACTAAGACTTTGATTGTGGTAATGTGGATTTTCAGAGGACATGATAATAGTTGGTGTATAAGATCTTGAGTAAGCCCTTGCTGATTGAGCTTATAGCTAATATATATATATATGTGTGTGTGTGTGTGTGTGTGTGTGTGTGTGTGTATGTATATGCATATGCATATGTATATGTATATGCCCCTGATGTTGATAACTTAATAGATTTCTTGGAAAATGGATAAAAGCAGCAAGGAGAAGCTGAGGGAAAGCCTGACCATAATAAATATAAGATTCCAAATCTTGTGACTGAGGGAAGAATTATGACTTATGACAGAGTTATGATGGTCAAAGCCATTTGCTTTATTTTCTGCTAAATTACTTGTTCGCTGGCCTGATGAATTTACTAGTTATCGTTTTATCTTTGGTAGTTTATGTTTAAGCTGTGTTTTTGGAAATTACGCTAGTAAATAGCATGGGTATGTTAGAAAAGTGGAATATACCAGGTTTATTATTATTATTGTTATTATTTTAATCATTTTTCCAGTCCAGTCTTTATCCCCCTTCTGGTCTGCCCTCTGACTGTTCCCCATCCCATATCCCATACCTCCTTCCCCCTACCCCATCTCCAAGAGGATGTCCCACCTCCTCACTCCCACCACTCCAGACATCCCCACTCCCTGGGATCTCAAGTCTCTCCTGTTTGTAAGCACACCATAGTATCAGTAACAGCGTCAGGCCTCGAGGCCTCCCCTTGAGCTGGATCCCAATTTGGGCCTGTCACTGGACTTCCATAACTCCTCTGTCTCCTTCAAGTTTAGATACAATGGTCATCAAATAGTTCTGACAAAAATTGGGAATGGGTAAAGTTTGACTCTGTCATCTTTTATCAAACTTAAGCTTCCCTTCCCATGTCCCATCAATTGATTTTATCTACAGCAATTATGTTATCCTGTTGTTCTTAACAACAATTAAACTGGAAATTGCAAAGTTATAATACAAAATAACCAATTCCAAGGACCCAGGTTTTGAACATGCCCCATGAAATCATCACATATAATCACACTGGCTAATATTGCTGAATACATACATACATATGTACATACATAATATATATATATATATATATATATATATATATATATATATATTATCTATCTATCTATCTATCTATCTATCTATCTATCTGCCATCTATCTATCATCTATTTATCTATCTATCATCTATCTACCTATCTATCTATCTATCTATCTATCTATCTTTCCAGTTGTAAAGACTGCTATATTAAGACTCTTTTCTAGAAATATATTGAATATACTCTATAGAATACAAAACAAGAAAAAGTTTGTATAATGTACTTTTATGAAAACTAAAAGTCTTCCGTGTTCAATATGTACAAATTAGAATATTCTTCTTTGATTTTTTAAAATGTTTATTAGTTCCAGAAGAATACACAAAATTTATTTTGATCTTGTTATTCTTTTCTTACAACTCTTTCTAAATTTATCCCCACTTCCCTATCCACCCAAATTAATGTGCTCAAAATTGTTTTATAAGCCTGTCAAGTCCAATTCATGCTGCCAACACACTCTAGGATGCGTGGCCTTCCTCTGGAGCATAAAGGACCTACATGGCTTCAACCTTTACCACAAACTGCCTTTCCTTCTCCCAGCAACTATCAACTACCAATTGTGTATCAGCTAGGGGAGACTTCATGCCTACCACCTTCTCTTGGCTGCAAGTTTATTTGGCCTGAGTATCCACTGGCTCTCTGTGAGTTGTCAAAATTCCTGTGGGTTCCTATGTGTAACTGCCCTGTACTGTTCAGAAAACAGTTTCCTTGGAATCATCCACCACCACTGGCTCTTACAATCATTTCTCTCTTCTAAAGTGTTCACTGAGGCTTAGAAGAATGATGTGTGATGCAGGTGTCTCATTTAAGGCTCAGAAATCCAGTCTCTTATTTCTGTACACTTACCAGTTGGATGTCTTTCTCTTGTTTTCTACTATAATGAAGGCTCATCTATGAGTTGTGAGAGAAACACTAACTATGGGTATAACTACAATTTGTTCAGAGTCTATATTCTTCTAGCAGAGTAATAGGAATAGTTTCTTCTTAGCTCGCTATAGATTCTCAATGCCAATAGTGGTGTCAAGTATGAGTTTCATCTTGTGTAGTGGGCCTCAAATTGAACCATGGGTTACTTTGGTGACAATTTTTTTTCACTATTTTACCAATGGATATGTCTTGCCACTTTTAGTCATTATTATACCTGTCAGGATTCATAGCCATATACAATTAATGATTGTTTCTTCAGTAGCATGCATAGCATGTTCCAGTACTTTGTGAGCTAAGCAAAGGGGATGAAGCGTTTTGACAGTCCAGCTTGACTGCTTCATGTTCTATAACTCACATATGTACTGTCTCCATCAATAGATGGCTATTGTTAAGTTC
Source organism: Grammomys surdaster (assembly GCF_004785775.1). NCBI lineage: Eukaryota > Metazoa > Chordata > Mammalia > Rodentia > Muridae > Grammomys > Grammomys surdaster. The sequence goes on along the minus strand of NW_021620702.1, from coordinate 3,220,503 downwards.
CAGAGGATGAGTAAAAGTACTAGCAGTAACTTGCAATGTTTGAGAATCTATTAATAGGACCTATCTGGCCAACAACTTTAAAGGAAATGATCCATTCCTAGCACTGCTTTTCTTTGTTTTGCTTTATTTTTTACCATGTGGTGGCTAGTGGGGCCATTGCACCACATTATAGGGTAATTTCATTTAAATTCTCTCATTCCCTCCCTC
>NW_021620702.1:3161398-3220196 GCF_004785775.1 Grammomys surdaster | reverse complement strand
CTCTCGCTCTCGCTCTCGCTCTCGCTCTCGCTCTCGCTCTCGCTCTCTCTCTCGCTCTCGCTCTCGCTCTCGCTCTCTCCTTCTGTTTATTTTAAGAAGATTCTACAGTAGCAGTTTTCTATATGACTTTTCCAAAGGTATTTTTAGTTATTTATTCATCTCTGTATTTCTTCCTCTACTCTGCCTTTCACCCTTTACTCCATTTTATTGAAGTAGTGTGCTGTTTCTCATCCCATCCCCATGCTCCCAGAAATAAGTCTCAGACTTCAAATTACAAAACACTTTGGCATACAGCTAGATTGTTTTGAGACTAGATATAACTGGAAACATCCCATTTATTCGAGCCTTCATTCTGTCATGTGGCTGGTTACCTGTGCTCAGGTACCACGCCTCTGTATTGTCACATCTTACCAGCAAATAGTTCCTGGCTCTATCCCAGAATCCTTTCTCTCTCCCGAATGTCAGACATCTATTTCCTGCCTAAGCCATAGGCCACAGGCTTTTTAACTGGCAGATGATGCATCCATGCAACACACAAGGTATACTCTCTCTACTTCATTTAATTATTCTTGTTCCAGTGTTCTTCTTTACATGTTTATATCACTGCATTTTATCTCCCCTCCCTTGGAATTTCTCTGTGACCTTTTACTATATTCCTGACCTCTGTGGCTATTCCAAGTGAAATGCACATATTCAAAGGTTAAAAACTAACACCCACAGAGTTCTTTAGGAGTCTGTGATTGCATTTTATTTACTCATTTTTTCCTGAACATTTATCTATCTGCCTATCTATCTATCTATCTATCTATCTATCTATCTACATCCCAAACACTGCACCTCTCCCCATCCACACCTCACAGAGTATTCTTCATAGGACATATAGCTTGGAAAGTTTTCTCATTGAAAGGTGATTAGGTAAGATTGTTTACATGGTATAAATGTCACACAGAATTTGTTTTTTAACATTTGGTTAACCATATGTTTGTCCTTCAACTACAAACTCACTTTTAAAAGTGTTTAATGCATATTCCTTACACAAAATGACATATTTCATAATTCAATATTTATTAGATAGTTTATGTATTTTGACCATATTAATCACCATATTCCCTGCTACAGCTATTCCACTATTCCCATTTTTTATCTCAACCTTTCACATTCACTCATATATAGGTTATATATGCACATGGGATTGGGGGAGAAGCTATGTTCCATGTCAGAGAGAAAAAAGATTGTTTCTTCTGGTTTTAGCTTATTTCGATTGACAGAACATCAAGTTCTTCCATTTTTATGCAGATCACATAATTCAATTATTCCCTATTGCTGAATAAAAGTATTTTTTATCTTTACTGTATTACTCTTTTCCATACATCAAGTCTTGGTGCTACTGTTGATAATGTCTACAAACTATGAATCATCATCTTATGTAAATTTATTGAGAAATAATAGTCATATAAGAATTGACTAGTATATATGTAAGTCAAACAACATTTATGGAATAAAGATTTCATAAAGGTAATTGTATGCCTTTATGCTTTTATATCTATACAATTTAATATCACGATTACTTGTGCTAAAGTCCTTAATACTTAAACATATTTTGAAATAATTGAAGATGTTTATAGGTTTTATTTATGCTCAATATTATATCCTTGCAAAATTATGTTTTATTTTATTAAATCTTATATTATGTATAAGATTTAATTTACTTAAAACATATAAATTTAGTAAATAATTTTATTTATAGATATACTAATATAAGATCATAGCAAGATTTATTACTGTTCATTAAAATGATGAATAATTGAGACTGACAAGATTGTACTCTTTTAATATTCTCGTCTATATGCCTAATCTATGGCTCAATATCTGTCTATGTGTGTGTTTCTCTCTGTCTCTCTGTCTCTGTCAGTCTCTATTTCTGTCTCTGTCTCTCTGTGTGTGTGTGAATATGTGTACTACATCTTATCTCTAAATGAGTGATTACTCATGCCCAGCCAATATATCAGATAACTATTGTTTGTTGATGTCAATTCAAAGGATCACCTGATGAGTACATGGAATGCTGCAGACAGTTCAATACAATTTTTTTTTTTTTTTTTTTTTTTTTGGTTTTTCAAGACAGGGTTTCTCTGTTTAGCCCTGGCTGTCCTGGAACTCACTCTGTAGACCAGGCTGGCCTCGAACTCAGAAATCCGCCTGCCTCTGCCTCCCAAGTGCTGGGATTAAAGGCGTGCGCCACCACTGCCCGGCTTCAATACAATTTTTATTAAAGTAATGTGTACTTGGTGCTATACCTGGGTTTCTTTCCTACAAAGTAAATGGGTCCTAAACTTTTTAAGCGAAACTATTGAATTGTCTTTAATTTCATTAATTTTATTCTGGTTCATCTAGTTCATTACATTCCATGTGTTATGCAACTCCATACCTAAGAATTATATACATGGTTTGCATAATTCATAGATTTCATGCTCTTTAATAATGTATTCTAGAAACTTATGGTTCTGTTGAAAATATCCTTATGATCATTGTCTAACACTGTGAGGCAACCTCCTTAAAAGAAAAAAAGAAAAAGAAAACCAGTGTTCTAGAAAGGAAAATTGTATCTCTGAAAGATAATTTCATATGCCAGAAATTTATTTATATTTAAATATTCAAACACAGAATGTGATCTATTTGATAAACTTCACTTGACAAAAAATGGGATATTTAGCTGTATGTCAGCATGTTAATTCAGGCTCTTTACAGAACAGAAATCAAGTTACAAGTGTATATAAAATGGTTTACTGTGGGAAATGCTCATATTAATAGAAAGTACAAGTGGGCTAAAAGAGGAGTTTTAATAAATGATACAGAAAGGTATATATGATAATATTGTTGCAAGAAGAGACTTTGACTACACCACAATTATAAGTGTAAAAATAAATTAGCCACAGCAATAGGGAGTCTCTAAATCTCCATGGCACTATAAAGTGTGCCATACCATACAGAACTGGGGTATGAGGAATTGGTATTAATGTGAGTACTATGGTCTTTTCGTAAATTGTACTTGACTATTTTACTTGCATAGCTATTTTATCTGCAAATACAAAAGTGTGTCAATGGAGAAGGGTGAGGAGGAAAAAGGGACTTCTCAGTATAAATCACAGTGCCTTCAAATTCTGCTAGTATTCTGAGTAATAGTATCAAAATACATGAACTGCAGAGCAGACCAGTTTCCTATGCTGTCAGTGCTATGACCCGGTGCCATTCCCAGCTTTATCTGCTTTAGAATGAGTTCTGACTTCCCTCTTGCCTCCCTACCCTCATACTGGCTGATCCTGTTTGAGACTGGTTCTAGTGCTTTGATTCAACCGGGAGTCTGTGTGTCCAAATGCTAAGGGTTCTTGTCCCCAGTTTGTTTTTGACGAATCGATAAAGATGCCAGAGACTAATGGTTTGGCAACGGGAGACAGGGCTGGACCCTTAGAGTAGCATGGGCTAGGACTCAGTGGGGAGAAAAAAGGATTGCTATGGAGCGATGGGAGACAGATGGGCACAGGAGCTGCAGCAGATAAAGCCAACCAGCCATGTGAGAATTCAGGTGGGTGGCCAATGGCCACTTTCCCAATTGGGCCTGGGGTAGCAGGGAAAGGATTAGGAGTGCCCAGCCTTCAAGGTAGCCAAGGCATTTTTGTGAAACCAGGGAGTTGATGGACAAATGGCTGGAAGTATACGACCTACTGGGAACATGAAGTGGTGTAGCCCAAACTCACCCCTACAGATGCTCAAAACAATATTCATCATCAAGTTAGAACAACCCAGGTCGAGAACTACTGTGGCCTCCTCCTCCTAGTTTCCCTGGCTGCTCACTGCATGACTATATTTCCATGAGGACATGTGAAGTGGGAGCTGGAGGGAAGTTTGTGCATTCTACACAGATATTCCAATCAATCCTTACATAATTTAAATGGAACAGCTTCGAATTCCTTAAATTTGCATAATGCTTCATAACTTAAAGTATTTTGCAGAAACATTTTATTTTTTTACTGTATGCTAGCTATTAAGGGTAAGCCTCAAGCATTGCATTACCCTTTTAGGAAGTGATATAGTTCTCACATTAAAATGAAGTTATTCATTTTGTAAAATTTACTGCAAATAGTAGCTATATAAATCCGAGGCAATAGAAAAAGCATAATCTCAAAATATTGTCTGGTTCTGGGTGCATAATATTTCCACCTGATTGTTAAAAGTGTGCTTTTATTTACATGTATGTTCTGTTAAAGACTCTGTTTTTTGCTGGGGTAATTTTCAGAACCTCAGGGAAGACCAAATAACATTTCTTTCCAAGGACAGAGCCACCAGGACTAGTTTTTAAGTGTAGAACCTTTTAGATGGTACATCTTTTGGAGTGACTAAGAGAATCACCAGCTCTCATGTGGCCCTACTATGCTATACGGTTCAAGGAGCACGACACCAGACCAGAAAGGAAACTTCTTTCAGTAAGAGTTCTTCATTTCAGCCTTCACACACATTTCTGTGGGGGATTCCTTTTAGATATTTTATATTTACTTTGAAGATCAAGAATGGCTTCTTTGTATCGATTGAAGGTATTGGAGTGCAAAATTCCAAGAAAAATCCAAGAAAATAATTGCTATCATTTTGGCTGTTTTCCACGTTCCTTGCTTCCACAATTTCTGCCGACAAATATGTCCTCAAACAAATACATCTGGCCAAATTTGAAGGTTGGTTTCAAAGAGATCACATCATATGGAATGGACATTTTTTATTAGATATTTTATTTATTTACATTTCAGATGTCATCCCCTTTCCCTCTTTCCCCTCCCTAGAAACTCCCTATCCCATCCCCCCTCCTCCTTTTGCTTTTATACCATTTTAATTACACACAGGAACTAAGAACATTTTTATATGTTTAATATGTACAATTATGTCTTGACTTCATGGCTTCCATGTGGACAAGTGTTCCTTCCATGTGCTGCATTTACTTGGAAATGATTTTGGTTTTGATATTTAGGGAACACATAATATCATTTTATTTTTTAAAAATGTCCTGAAAAGGTGTTCTATTCAATCCCACAGAGATTTAATGAATAGTTATTTGAATTTGGGAAAGCAAAATTTAAAAAGGATATTAATTTATCAAGTTGGGGGAAAAGTTATCAGAAACTATATTAAACAATAGTAAAACCTCAAAACGTAAAACCAAATAAGAATAGAAAGGACTGTCATTTAAAACAGGGATAAAACATGTGATATATGACATATATCACATAAGTAAAATTACAGTATGTTACATTGCATAAAGACTGATTATTTATGATATAACACTATATATTAAGTCTCATGTAGATGAGTAAGTTGAAGCTTGCAATTTGCAATAATACATAGTTCTTAATGAACAGAAATGTGAAGCACCAATGACACTCCCATGGTTCTATGCTGAAGAAAATAAAAAGCTTCACAGACTAGCAATGGGACTTTTGAGAATGCATGAAATATGGAGTTGGACTCAATGAATTGGGAAGTAGGGGATCTGGAAGCACTTTGGAGAATGGAAAAAATAAATGTATCATCTGCAATTTTCCAGGAATACATTAAAAAGCATTCCAAAACTCATTCTAAGTAAAGAAATCCAAATTGAAGATAAAAATAGGACAGCTACAAGTTTGTATGGTGGTTTGGAAGAACAATCTAGTAAAGGTAGTTGAATAGGTAGATACATTTGTCTCATTGACTTTGCTTGATGAAAGGAACCAAGATAGAATGGATGGCTTGTGTGATACAGACTATTTTTACCATCCGGAGGTTCTGACGTGTGTACGTGTGGCCAGGATAAGCACACATATGTCTACAGTATTGTCACGAATGTAATTGTCATTTTTATTATATATACAATATTTTTCAAAAGGCCTCACAAACATACTCAATTTTCATAAGTGAATCTTCACAGCCACTAAACAAATTCTCTTTCTCTCTTCCGTTTCAAACTATCACTTTGCTTTCCACCTGAGATGGAATCTCACAGAAAACACATGCAAATGAATTACTAAATATATGACCATCTACAGCTGGCTGTTTTCCACATGCGTTCTTAATATTCAGAGAGAAGCGTCTTTGTTTTGTGTCACACATAGTTGGACAAACTATGTACAAACTAAAAGTACAAACTAAAAGCACAGTGACGCATAACCCATCGCTATCTTGATTAATTTGTAAAACAACTTACAGACCTTGGTAGACATAAAGAAATTGACATTGTTTGCACTCTTAGTTGAAAGGAGGCATAGTGTTACCACTACAACAACAGATTTGAGGATCCTTTAAATATGCAAAAGACTCAAAGTGCAAGTTGGCCATCTTCAGCTTGTATGTCCAAAAGACTGATATCAACGTCTCAACAGACATCTGTGTAGAATTTCATGTAGTAAAGATATGAAAACAATCTATATAGTCACAGAATGAGAATAATAGTCTATGTATATATAGTTAAACATTATTCTGTTAAGTAACTCTTAAAATTGTTGTGTAAAATAATGGGTTTCAGTTGATACTTTTATGTATGCCCACCTTCGACTTTGTGCATTTCTCATTCCCATTCCTTTCTCTAGTTCCTCCTTCCTACTGGTGTACTCCCGCTTTCGACACTGCAGGGCCAGATTTCTTCTTCTGTAAACACAGTAGTTTTCCTACAAAGTGAAGCTCTATCTGTCCTGTATAAATTCTGTCTACAAGGTTGAAAGATCTATTTTAGTAGAAAAACATGTTATGGGACCATTGTGATATTAATATATTTTGGAAAATATTTGCTTTCATGGGAAAAAAGTAAAACGCGATTTGTTGGGCTTAAATACAGACACTCTGTAATGGTAACGTCAAATGGCTGATCTTTCAAAATAATTAGTCATTAGCCATGAATACTAAAGTGATACAGTGCAATAATAAACCCAAGTTCCAAGGAAGTAATAGTGATGAAATCCAGTTTCTAACTGTTAAGTTGAATACATCTCAATAAGTATCTTATTCACAAAGTAATTATTAATATTCGTATTATAATAGTTTTCAAATAGTGAGATGCAGGATGCCAGTATGAAAGGTAGTAAGTTATCATTAAATAAATACCTACATACAAGAAGGAGCACTTAGTTCCATGAAGTAGAGGAGAGGTTTTATATATGTGTACATATTACATATTATAATGCATGCATATTGTGATACATATATGATATGTATGGCACATATATATGGAACATATATAATAGTGTGATATATATGAAACATTTATATGGTAATATATGTTGAGAATATATATAATATTGTGATATATGGTAACATGTATATTGAGAAGATACTTATAATTGAGAAATATAATCTGTCTATAATATGTTAATGAGAATATTTCTTTATTATATGCTATTCATTCTTTCCTATAGAGAAGATAGTAATTTGTTTGAGCCATTGAGTGGATGAATCATGCCTATCGCCATGTTACTCATTAAGAGATGGTGAAACACTCTATCTTTCAGCTAACTGTGTGTCACACAATAATTCATTCTTTACCAAATTTCTCCTAATTTTGTCTTAGATCATTTACTTTCATATCTCCTTTGTAATGAATCAGTGAAACTTTTCTGAGAACATCATTTTTTCCATATCTTTCATTTTATTTTCTTTCTCTTATATATCATATATAACTAGAAAATAGGTTCTTGTTGCACAGTGAATTCTAGACTGCAGAACACAGAATTACAGAGTTAGAGAGCCTTTTTCCCGTTCTGGCAGTGTAGCTGATTTGGGATGTCCAATAGAAAATTATAGCCATTCATCAGAAAAGGCAAGGGAGTCATCATTTACAGTAAAACCTTCGGCTTCTGGATGGCTGTAAACCATCACGGACAGAATTGCTCACATCCTACTCCTCAGGGGTTTTTGACTTCCTAGTAAAAGAAACATGGGCATAGTAAAGTTGGGTTGTTTCTTAGCCATTGTCTTCAGGGGAACTCAAACGTGTCTAAATTTCAGGTTCTTTGTTTTCAGAAAGTATTAAAGTGTGGCATGCAGATCAGTATGACTTATCCTGTGAACTAGTGGGCAGTTGTGTCTTCTCTGTAGTTCTTCCTAGCAAGGTGTTCTGAATGTGTGTTGTTTTGCTTCTCAGAGAGTAAATAGTCTAGGCAAATAGTTTTTTATTTTACTCTTGGTTTGAGATTATTTTCCTACTAGTTGGACTCAGACAATTGTGTCAGACATCTCAGAATCTCAATTATCTGTGCTTTCTCCCAGAGAATAGAAGGTGTTCTCACCAGCAGGGACTCTCACAAAACAAATTCATTGATCTTAGTCTTTTAATTTTGTGGAAGAGGCAGAAATGAATGTGACAATTTTGGCAGGAATGATTGACATACTGTTGTTTGATGTTGTGTCACATTTTCTCCCTAATCACTCCTATATTTAGTCTCAATTTTTACATTTAGCCTTTTAGGACAAATCACCATAAAACATCTGTGTCTTCATTCCTCATGTAAATGTTCAGATAATAATAAATAGTCAAATCAAATCAAATCATAACTGACACTCTAAAATTGTAAGCTTGGAAATTCTCTCTCCTTTCAATGTAATTCTAAGTATTTCACACAAAACAAATTTGGTTTGAGATTTAAAAAAAATCTTAAAATCAAGTGCTAACTAAATTAATTTCCAGATAATGGAATATAATTTTTCTACTATGAATATTACTATATTGTAAAATAGATGCTGTATTAAATTTCAGCATTCTTTGTTTCCTGCACCATAGAGCTGCATGCACAGAGAATTTGGTAAAACTATAGTGGCAGAAACTCTTTAGATGTCATATTTGACTCGTCTCCCTCCAAGAAAAAAAAGATATCTAAGCTGATTATAGCAAAAAAAAATTCTTCATAAATTCAATTAAGTTAGTATTCCTGAAGAATTGGTTAGGACATAGAGCTTGGCATTCCTTCAGGTTCCATACAAACTTTCCCTATTTGGTCTGAGCTGTCCACATCAACTTTGATTTAGCCCTCCATACAGGCACTTTTAAAAAATTTATTTATTTATTTATTTATTTATTTATTTATTTATATTTTTATAAATTATTTTATTTGTTTACATTTCACATATTGTCCCCCTTCCAAGTCTCCCATCTGCAAACTTCCCATCACCCTCCCCTTTGCCTCTAAGAAGGTTCTCCCATAACCACCCACTCAGTCACTCCCAGCTCACCCTTCCTGCATCTCCTATCACTGGGGCAACAAGCATTCACATGACCAAGTACCTTCCCTCCATTGATGTCAGTTAGAAACTTATTTCTCAATTGTGTTTAGCAAAACATACTGAGAACATTTCATATTCCTGTAGATACTCAATGTGTAAGAATCCAGGACAGCAGCAAAAAGAAAACAAAAACAAAAGCAAAACAAACATTGACAAGTTCTGCTTGTATGGGTTATATTGTAATAGAAGCTATATATATAAAGTTAGTAAACTAATAGGTTTATGGTTTTATCTTGATTATAAAAATTGAGGGTATTTATTCATAAATTTTTTCCTTTGTCATATTACTGTGTTTCTCAATAACATATCTATTTCTTCATAACTAAATTGTTAATAAGGTTTGTCTTTTGTAGGCTTGGAAATGTATTCTAACTGTAATCTAATGCTAAGTGCTGGCCTCCAAGCTTTAGGGTCAGCATGTGTCCTTTGGAAACCTGCCCCCAGTTAATTCTGATTGGTAAATAAAGAATGTCAGCAGCTGATAGCTGTGGAGAAGAGAGATAGGTGGGGTTTAGGTTTCCTGGGGTAGAGACTATGAGGAACTAGTAAGATCCAGAAGACATGATGGAACAGTAAGAAAGTGTAGGCGACAGGACTGCTATGGAAGAAGAAGAACATGTAAGAGGGAGAAGAAAAGCTGCCATGTAAATGGGCCAAGAGAACTTGGTCCAGAGGGCTGCGCAATTGGGTCAAGAGCAGCCAAGACACAGAAATTAGTATGTAGTAAGTCAGTTTTCAATAGGAAAGTGGACTCTAACAGCGTGGAGGTTAGGTAGTTGTCCAGCTATTGTGCTGCTTAAGGCATATTAAAATGTAAAGGCCATGTGTGTTTTTCATTCAGAAACATAAACCATTGTTCTGGTTAGTAACCCTGTGATGGGACTTATTAAAATATTCTTATTATATATAACTTTTTCAATGATTTCTGAAATGAGATGAGAAAATATATGCAAGCAACTTAGTATAAACAGCACGTGTCTTTCCATGAACTCCACTTCCCATGGTCTCATACTAGTTTCTTGACTTCTATGAACATTATAAAGGACATATGTGTATCTGAAGAATCAATACTAACAAACAAAAATGTAAGAAAATATGAATTTCTCAGTCTTGGTTATTCCATTCAGCATCAGTGTTTCTGCTTTATGCTTCATCCTTCCAATACAGTTTTCATATTTTGTCTTACCAGACGAACAATATTTCATTATTCAGTTGTAGCATATTTTCATTAGTCATTCATAGATGATGGGCATTTGTGTAATTTTGGAGATTTTTTTTAACCTATTATAATTAGAGGCACAGTTAATATGGATAAGTAAGTATCTCTGTAGTAGGATGTAAAGTACTTTCATCTACCTATGTATCTATGCATCTATGTATGTATGTATGTATATATGTATGTATGTATGTATCTATCTATCTATCTATCTATCTATCTATCTAATCATCTATTTATCTATACCTATATCTACCTATCTCTATCAATCTGTCTATCTATCATCTATCTGTCTGTCTATCTATCATTTATCTATCTATCTATCTATCTATCTATCTATCTATCATCTATCTCTATATCTTTCATCTCTATATCTTTATTTATGTCTGTGTCTATATTATCTATATATACCATTCTGGCTGTGGGAATTGAAATCTCAATGTATTTTTATTTCATTTATCTAATAGCAAATGATGTTGTACTTTAAAATATATTTATGTTTAAGAGTGATCTATCTAGATGTATGCCTGTTCACCTGGTACCAGTGGATGCTAGAAGAGAGCACCACATTTCATGGAACTAGAGTTATAATTGGTTGTTAGTCACAATATGAATGCTGAGAATTGAACCTCGATCCTCTAGAAGAATAGCCAGTGTCCTCAATAATTGAGCCATTTCTCATGCTCCGTGCTGAATATAAAAAGAAAAATGTTTCTGAGCTATTTTTCATTTCATCTTTAAGTACTCTGTTCATTTTCATTCCCCAATTTTAAATTGTGTTAGTTACTTGATGTTTAGGCTTATTTTAGTTTAGTTCTTTGTATATTTTATATATCAATGCTCTGTCAGATATACAGATAGTAATCAATTTTTCCTATTTGATACACTGCCTCGTTACTCCTTTTTAGTGGCATGAGGTCCTATGTACTGATGCCTAATATTCCACCATCTGAACACCAACTCCCTGAGGTCATGCCACAACAGGGATACTTGCATATATGGAGGCACAGCATAGCCAAACCATAGTATTAGCCTCCTTACATTTCCCCATTCTTTCACTTTACTTCAGTCAAGGATATTAACTTATCAGTTCAGAAGCTATGTCAGCTGAGCAAGTTATCACATTCAGCAATCCCTGTACAACTCAATATGTATCATGCATGCTAAGTGTATAAGCCCATGCACCATCATATTTGTAAGAAGTTATAAATTCTAAAACATGTGTTAACTACAACAAATGATTAAAGATCCATAGAAAGAATTTTGTCCATATAGATTGTAACATAGTGAGATGATTATTGTAACTTGACAAGATTTACGTTTGCTAAGGAGATTGGTGAGGTAACCCTGTGTGTGAGTCTATGAGGAGGTTTCCAGGAAAGATTGATTGAAGGGAAATATCTACCTCAAATTTAGGTTGCTAAGTCCCATGGGCTGAGGACACTAAGAATAAGAGAAGGTTAACCAAGGAAGCAAAAGTCTTTTCTGTGTGTGCACATAAGCCACTTAGAGGAAACAAAGACCTGCTGTGCAAGAGAAAAGTGCAACATTATGCTATCAACTAGAGATAATATGAAACATACCACTTAGAGCTCACAAAGGAACGTGACCTATACCATCTTGGATTTCATAGTGATTCAGCCCCATGAGTGATTGACTCATGGGATGCACATCCATGACATACTATCTTCACATAATTTAAGTGGCTTTGTAGTAACCTATAGGGAAGCAATATAAAGTAATGGGACAGAATATTTTCACAAAAGTGATTAACATCAGGGCCTGAATCTTAACATGATAGCTTTTTTCCCCCAGATAACAGTTTCAATATGAGGACTGCATTTGAAAAATTCATGACAATATAGTATTTTTGCTTTTAACTTTCTTTGGGAAAAAGAGATTAAAAATAACTTTAGTATTATTTTCTAGGAGATAAGACACTGTAGGAAGACTTGAGTCTTGGTGAGGAGAATTTCAATATTAAGTTTTGTTTTTTATTTTTTTTTGCTTTTTGTTTTTTTCATGAAAGAATGGAACTTTCAAACTAAAGTAAAATTTGAGCATATTGAAAATAAGTCATAATTTTAGATATTATAAGGCTGTTGGGATATTAAGAAAGTTTTGCAAGTTTGAGCTTTCTAGTTTGTGCAGAGATATTTTATAATCACCATATTCGTATGTTATCCATTGTGTGCATATGTGTTACTGTTCTGTCTTGAGGAGATGAGACTACTACTCAGGCTTCATAAGTGCTTCTCTGCCAGGGAACCTATAGCCTGATTACAGATTCAAATGCTAAAGGGAAGTGTGGACCTGAATTCCACAAGAGAGAGCTATTTTAATGATTTATTATGAACTTGATTCAGTATATCATCACTAAGACGGGAACAACAACCCGTATTACAAGGGCTACATGGCCTGCACTTCTCCTACCATATTTTACAAATAGCGAACCCAGATCGTGACAGGTATATGTAAAGGGAATTGATTTAAACTCCTTAAAAATGCAAATGGATTCATAACTTTAAGTCTGCACATATATTCCAACACTGCCTCAGACTTCTAAACAGTTTCCATTTTCTCCAGACCTTTCTGTATTATTTTCATACTTATTTTATATAAGGAGTCCAGCTTTGTCATTATAGAAACAAATGCATACTCAGAAAACATACAGAAGTAGCTCGAGAGCTTAGTGAATCATTTTTTGACAGTTTATTAAGTCTACTTTGAATGACGGAGAGACATGGGCGTCAAGACTGTGTTTGTCACAGTCTGTCTCATGTCAGTAACAACTAACCACAGAATCATATTTCCTTTTCTTCCCAGTTTACTTGAAAAAACATTGCAACCATACACGGAACAAATATTGTTGTAGACTGCAGCCAAGGCTTCCTATTCTTGTTAATAGGGAGCCTCATCACAACACTCTTTAATTATATATGATAGGGCTTTGACTTTGGACTTGATTGGAATCTAGTTGTCAATCATTTTAACCTAATGGTCAACGTTTTGAAAGAATTACGTCAGGAAAGTTTTTTTTTTTAAAGATTTATTTATTTATTTATTTATTATATGTAAGTACACTGTCGCTGTCTTCAGACACCCATATGAGGGCATCAGATCTCATTGCAGATGGTTGTGAGCCACCATGTGGTTGCTGGGATTTGAACTCATGACCTCTAGAAGAGCAGTCAGTGCTCTTAACCGCTGAGCCATCTCACCAGCCCCCAGGAAAGTTTTTAAGGTAATTTATATTCATAGTCCCTTAATGTATGGTCGATGTTACTTTAAGTATATTAGATTGCTCTACTTGAAGCAGTGTTTGAAAAAAATTACTTTTGTTTTAATTAACATGAAGATTTATAGATGCTATGAATCATTACTTCAATTGAACTAGACTATGATTTTGCAGTAACTTGATGCCTCCTTTTTTAAAATACAGGACATATCACAAATATTCCACACTTAATGATTGAATCATAATATTAAAATTTTAAATAAGAACTTATTTAAACCCAAATTGTTTCATTTTATGTTTATAGAAAATTTCTGTCTAATAGTTTTTTTACAAAATATAAAAAGTAGGAAGCAGAAAAAAATTTTGATCCATTAATTAGATATACTAGTTTTTACCGTAGCTATACAAATTGAAGAGGAATTAACAATTTAAGAATATTTTATTTTAATCCCAGCACTTGTGAGGCAGAGGCAGGCGGATTTCTGAGTTCGAGGCCAGCCTGGTTTACAGAGTGAGTTTCAGGACAGCCAGGGCTACACAGAGAAACCCTGTCTCGAAAAAACAAACAAACAAACAAAAAAACTAACAAAAAAGAATTTTTTTATTTATCTTGTTGGGTGTTTTTCTGTTTAACAATGAAAATAATGACAGATGAATCAACAAATATTTATTAAGCGCTTGCTTTAGGTTAAATATTTTCACATTTCAACTCATTAAACAGAACTTAACAATGAAAAATATATTGTTTCCCTCCCATGCAGGGAATTTTAAATTACTGAGTTAGTAAACAAAACATATTTAGAGAATAAAACATTAGAGACAAAATAATTACAGAGAATATTTCCAAACTGCATTTCTATATTAATAATGCTGATTCTAAAACAAAACTACTTATGAAAAATGAAATATGGAAATATTTTTTTTATTGGAATAATTTTCCGTGAAACCGGAAATAGTTTTCTTGAAAGTATTTTAAGAAGTTAGGGTAAAAATTTAAAATATCTTAACAAATAGTACAAGGAGGCACACTGTTTTCTGGGTGATGAATTGGTGTGCATCTGACAGGAATACACAACACAGAATGAAGGAGACATTGATGTAAAGGGGGAGTTCCCACAGAGCCCTGATGTAACAGTAGGCAGCTGACTTACTCTTTGCTCTCAAGAAATTAAGAACGCAAAGCTTAGAGTGACTCATTTCCTTTTTTGTGTGTGTATGTATGTGTGTGAGTGTGTATGTGTGTGTGTATGTGTCTTTGTATATATGTATGTGTGTGTCTATGTATATGTGTGTGTATGTGTGTGTGTGTGGATGTATGTATGTGTGGATGTATGTGTGTATGTAGGTTATTTGGACAGAGTTCCCTGTTGTACCCTAGAATTACCTCTATGTTATGACTTTTCCCATCCTTGGCTTCATATATGTTGAGAATCTGTATGTGAAACACTAGGTTTGGGTCAATTTATTTTCCAAATGGCACACAAGAACTTTGAAAGAATCTCAAAATTCCACTCATAAATATCAAATAAATTTAAAGATGCATTTTCATATTTTTTATTACTTTTACATTTTTACAGTCTAGTCATCATCCCCTTGCAGGTGCGCTGTCTGACAGACAGATTCTTTTTTCCCCCTCAGTCCTCCTCCCCCTGTGTCCAACAGGATGTCTATCCACTTCCCCTTCTCAAGGTCTCCCCACTCACTGGAACCTAAAGTCTCTCAGGGTCATTTACCATATTTTAAAATTAATGAGATATTACATAAAATAACATTAGTTGATATGACAAATTTCGTGTTAATATTTTTACATATAATTAGGTAGATAAAACTGTAGTACTTGTATTTTATAGGTTTTCTGGTATAGTTCTTCAAGAATTGTTTTGACGCCCTTAATGACAGACTCTACATCTAAGACTCATGGATGTAGAATGTGTAAAACCCTAAGGATTGGACAAAGCACATACCCTTGTGACATACTATAGGTATAAAATGTGCTGCAACATGATGCAGGTACTTAAAATTAAAAAAATAATGTGCTTTGGGTATCTACATCATTCAATGCAGCAACATAGAACCCAATTAATTAAATAACAGATCTTGCATCACAAAGTTTTGTATGGTATCTATTGATCTATTGATCAGTGTAACTTTCTCCCCCAGCATCCTGAGCTGTGTGTGTCGTCAAACGTCTTCTTGATCTGACTGATGTGTTCCTTTTCACACTCCTAACACCTCCCATTTCACTTCTGTGTTCTTCCCCTAGAGTCCACACATGAGGAAATAATTTTGATTGGCTGAAACACTTACATATCTGATAATGCTCTCTCCATTGAGAAGATTAGAATATTTGTGACTACAGACCCAACAGGAGTCAGCTCTTTCCTTTCATCAAATCTGGTATTGATCATAGAACGTCGGCCATCGTGGCTAGTATCTCTATCTGCTGACAGATCCTCCTCATCAGACTTCACGACTCTGTTTTACTTCACAGATTACCTCACACTACACTTAATTACATGCAGTAATGTTATTTTCCAAAACATTGTGAGATTTTAGTTCACGTTATAGCCTTTATTATCTTACTTTGCAAATGAATCATTTTTATAACGTGGTGGTCAATGTTAGAAAGAAAAATATTGGCAGGAAAGATAGCTCAGTAGTTAAATATACTAACTGCTCTTCTAAAGGAATGGGTTACTTTCCAGCACCCATGGATGCTCGCAACATTCTTACATTTGAGTTCCATGGAACCCAAAACTAGTCTGAGTTTCACAGGCATCAGACACACATATTAAACACAACATACATGTAAAAAAAATCGAGACACATTAAATAAGTAAACAAACAAACAAACAATCAGGCTAAAATCTGACTAAGTTAATACTGGAACTCACTCTTAGTCCGAAAGTCTCCAACTATGTCAGAGTAAATTAGGAAATTATTCTTCCTGGTGGTGTGAAGTGCTCATTATTTAGGTTTTGCTACATTCATATTGAAGTTAGTGTCCAGAGTGGTGGCCTTAGCATGTGAGACAGGATTTTATGAAATACTTACTGCACGTGGATATGACAACAAAGAGTTCATTCATGCTTTCTGCCTTATGAGGTTAACAGTGTAGACTAAGCATTCTGTAAGTGGGAAGGCTTCCCACCAGAACCCATCACACTTTGACCGCATCTCTGACACTAATCCTCTGTGATGGTGAGCACTTAAATTCTGTTTTTTACAAACCACCCAGCTTATGGTATTTGTATATAGCCTCCCAATTAAAGCAACAAATCCAGATAGCGGGGTAAATGAATGGTGTCACAGATATAGAAAGTTACCATGTCTACTTTGGAATATTTCGGGTGTTGTTTATTTGTTTATTTCTTTACCTGTTCACAACATTTATTCATAGTTTTAAAATCATCTTCCAAAATGATCTTTCAGTTTTGAAAATCCCATTCATTTGTTAAATACATCTTTTTTTTCATATAATATAATGTGATTATGGTTTCCTTCCCTCAGTGACTCCCAAATCCTCTCTACCTCCTCTGCCTTCACACTTGACACCATTGATCTCTTTCTGATAAGAAAACAATCAGATATCTAAAAAAAATCATCATAATATAAAACAAAACAAACAATCCTGGATAGGACAAAATAACCCAAAGGAAGAAAAAGAGCCAAAGCAAAAACACAAGACACAGATGTTCACACACAGAGAAATACCAGAGAAACATAGAAGCAGAAACAGTAATATATATGAAAAAGACATGTAAGGCAAAATCATCATCACCATCATCATTGTTATCACCATCATCATTACCACCACTACCATCACCACCACCGCCATCATCATCATTACTTTTAAAGCCCTGACAAAGCATTCTGAGGCAAAGAATTTCCAAAATGACTCTGAGTTCATTGTTGTTGCTCACCTATGTGCCCTTAAGAATGGTTTGCTTACCCAGTGATCCTCCTTGGGAAAAATTAGTTTTCTTATTTGTGGGTATTTATAAATAGGACATAGCTTCTGGTTTGGAGATGAGGCATGGTGTCCACTTACCTTCTTGGTGGTGGGATCCAGGCTGTTCCACCCCTGTGCAGGGTCTGTGCATACTGTCACAATCTGTGAATTCATGTGTTCTTGGTCCTGCTGTCTTTAGAAGGCATTGTTTTTTTTAGAGTCCTTTACCCGCTCTGGTTCTTGTACTCTTCTTGTCTCTGCTTCCGCAGGGATCCTGATTGTTTAGGGGAAGAATTGGAAGAAGACATTCCATTTAACAAGGTTTAGGGGAAGAGGGGTTATAAAGAAAAAAAAAAACCACAAGCAGGGGGTTTCCAAGCCTTGGCCTTACATGAGAGGGTCAAAAATGTTGGTCTTTAAGCTAATTGCTTTACAACACCTGGTGAAACCACAAGGAAGGAATACACATCTAAAGGGATATCTCCACCTGGGAAGACTTCTGTTTATTTAGCCCACTCTGTTGTTATCAGCTAGCTACAGTTGCTGAGCCTATTTTTGCAACTGCCAGGGGGCATTTTATGTTTTTCTTAGAATACAATTGTGGGGGCCATGCCTCTCTCAGGGTAAGTTAACTTAGGATGGAGTATGAAAAACAAAATGAGCTTTATTCTGCTGCTTTATTCCCTTTAGTACCAGCATGTCTTGCAGGCAGGTCACCATTGCAGTTTGTAGCTAGTATGGTGTTTACTTTTTACCTCCAGTAGTATACAAAGTAACTTCCAGTACCATAAACTCTAGTCAGTAGTGCTGAAGGCTCTAGGTAGGCACCAGATGAACTTCTCTGTATCCAGTGATTTATCTAGGTCTTGCCTTTAGCAATAGGGCCTTCCTAACAGTTTGTAAGGAACAATCAATAACCTTGGCAATAGATTAGGTTGTTTGGGGGGTGCTCATTGAACCCTTTTGGTCAATAAGTTGATTATATATAATCAATTTATGGAACTAGAAGATTTATTTGTTGGTGAGATGTCCACTTGATATGTAAGAGTTATCTGGCTGTAGCATCTGTCACTCCATTGATCACTATGGTTGAATCAGCTGATCTGGATGATTAGGAAGGTAATCACTTTGACGTTCACCTTTCCTGAAGCTGTGAGCTTCCTCAAAGAGAATAACCTAAAATGAATATAGGATGACTAGTTTTCAGGCAACAGTATAGAAGTAGCTGCAATTCCCCTCCTAAAATATTCAGACAAGCTCTAAGAGGAGAGTCTAAATTAATAGCTCTTATAAAGCAGGAACACACTATTTTAAATGAAAGTCAGTCATTTTAGATTTTTCAAAATACAGTATTTCTGAATCACTTACAGCTGAGACGCTTGTCAAATCTCTAAGGTTAAAATGTCTTTCTCTTCAGGTATTTCTGTAATTAAATTCTGTTTAAATTTTTTTGAAGGAAATTTAGTAAATCCTACCTAATGGAAGGTATGGTATTACTCTCCTAATACAAAAAATGAAAATGTAGTAAACATGTTGTAGTCAGAAGCACACTCTTTCCTGAAACCTATTTTATAATGTGAGGTATTTGTAGTGTGCAAGCAAACATGAATTGGTATTTCTTGTAAGTGTAATGCAACTTTAGATACATGGCATTGCTTGCAAGAAAAGATGGAACACTTAGATTTGTTTTTGATTGGAACAGAAATCTTAACTGAAAGACATTTCCAATGATGGAATAGTCCAGTCATAGGATCAGTTCAAAGGGCTAGAGGTTAGACTTGCTTGGCAGAATGAGGCCTAACACATCAAGCTCTGGCTTCTTTCTCCACTGTTGCATCACTGGGAAGTTGTGGAGGGCAGGTGAACATCTTGAATCTCGCACTCTGAGCTAGAATTAGGAGGATGAGAAGTTCAAGATCATTTTCATTCTCAGTTACATAATAAGGTTGAGAGACCAGCCTGAACTATTTGACATATTGTCAAGAAGAAATGGCAGAGTTGGAAAATACCAAGATAGAATAAACAAGGGACGGAGCAACTGAAAATTAGTTTGAATATCCATGGTGAAGCAGTACAGATAATTTGGAAATGCAATTATAAAAGTATAAAATGGATGTTAAACATATAATTCTGTCTCACTTGAAGTCAACTGAAAATAATCTGAACCCTTAAAAACACTTTTGGGAATGAAAAAGTCACTGTTTCTAACCACTATAGCCTAGGAGGTATACATACAGTGACATTGATTGTGAATAGCTGTAGACCTTTGGTCACTTTATTTAGTAAATGGAAAGTCTGTCTCTCCATGATTGTTATAGGGTCATCTTGCACATCTTCTCTGGGACAGATTTGAAATCTCCGAAGTAAACTATACCAAGAGTTTTTAAATTACTGTCAAACTTAGTTTGTCAGAGATTTTCACCCCTCAATGAAATTCTTTGAAAATATCCCAATAAACTTAAAGAATTACAGCATTCAGATTTCATTGTATATTCCAGAACAAGATGAAGGTTCCAGGCTTCATACAGCACTTGCGTGTGTTACTGTGGAACAGGGGAGTGATATTTTACAGTATAGCACAATAAAAGTTTAGGATTCAAAAGGTTGACTGTATTACTATTGATTAATCATCATGGGGCTATTAATATTGATTGCCAGTTTGACTGGAACGACAATCACCTGGAAGACAAACATCTGGGCATGTCTCTGAGGAAGTTTCTCTGTCTGGTTAGTTAAATCACAGTGACTCAGCATAAATGGTTGCAGCACCAGCCCGTGTTCACGCATCATGGTCTAAATGCAGGAAAGCAAGCTGGGTGCCAATGTTCTGGACTGTCTGCTTCCTAACTGCACGTTACTATTACCGTTTCCAAGATTTCCCCACTGTGGCGTGTGTTACCATTAAAGGGACTGATAACGAAGCCTTCATTCCTTAATTTCGTTTGCTTTGAACTTTGCCATAGAATCGAGAAAAGTAATTACTATAGTAATGTTGAAATTCTCTAACTGAGTTTACCCTCAAACTGTAACTAAAACAGAGGTTAGAGGTGGATAAGTTGTATCAACTTAGTTTTCACAGATTTATTAAGCCAAATTTTTATTTTAGTACTATATATTTAATATGTAATTTAACCTGCCATCTCTAATTGCTTAGACATTTGTGAGTTTTTCCTTTTTAATTAATATCTTTATTAAAATTCCAATGCAATATGTTATGATAATAGTTTCCTTCCCACAAGTTCTAGTTACTCTCCATCACTCTTCCTATGCAACGTCATGTTCCTCTCTCTTTCTAAAAAGATGTCCAAAGACCAAAAACAAAAAAAAATGAAAATTGAAATAAAGAAAAACAAAAATATACAAATAAACAAAAAGCAATAAAAACACATCAAAACAAAAAACATATAAAAAGCATGGGATTCAGTTTTGTGTTGGCTGAGTACTCCCAGGTATACAGGACGATATACCTAAAGACATTCAGTAGGGAGAACTGGCTTTCCTTTCCCAGCAGGTGTCAGCTGCAAATGGCATCCTTATTAGGTGTGAAACTTTGTGTCTGCTTTGTCTTCTCAGTGCTGAGGTTTTGTCTCTATTCAACTTGAATCACTTGTATGCATACAATAAAGAGTGCGATTATCTGCTTTTCCTGGAGGTTGCTATTTCCTTGGAGTCATCCACCACCTTTGGTAACAATCTTCCTGCCTTCACGAATGCATAGATCTCTGAACCCCAAATGAAGGGATTTAACCAGTACCTATTATTGCATTTAGGGCAGAATTCTCCAAAGTCCTTTACTCTCAGCACATTGTACAGTTGCGGGTCTCTTGTCTTAGTTCACCTGGACAACATCTCTGATGATAGTTGAGTGAGGCACTCTATGGGCATAACAGTAGATCATTAAGAGGCATATATTGCTATGTACCTTTAGGAAACAATAATAATAGTTTTTGTAGGCTTATAATTTTTAAATCTTACTTTAATAAGTCTGTGTAGAGTAACCAATACCCTTGGCAATAGGTTATGTTGTTTAGAGGCTTAGCCTGTAGGAAGACTTTGGCGGATGACTCAGAAAGATGTAACCAATTCCTGGCATATGTATATATACATGTATATATTTATGTATATCTATGTCTATGTCTATGTCTATATCTATATCTATCTATCTATATATGTCTGTCTGTATGGATGCATGTCTGTATATATGTATAGATGTCTGTGTATATCTATATATGTATATATAGATATATACCTGCCTGTCTGTCTGTCCTTATGTCTGAATGTATGTATATATATATATATATATATATATACATGTGTATACATGTGAATGTATGTATATATATATACATGTATATATGTGTGTGTGTGTGTGTATATGTTTATGTGTATATATGTATATGGGTATATGTATTTATATGTGTATATGTGTACATGTGTTTATGTATACATGTATGTATTTATATATATATATATATGTTTTTGTGTGTATGTGGTAAGTACATGTATATATGTATATTGTATATGTGTTTTATATATGTGTATATGAGTATATGTGTACATGTACATATATATGTATATCTATATATGCTTTTAAAATATTAGTATTCAATATAGCTTTTCCAAAAGACTTTAGTGTTGGTTGTCTAACCCCATGTTTCCTCCTTTACCTTGTCCTCCTTTCTCCTCCCTATTTCATACTCCTATTTTATACTCTATCTCTTTATTTTAATGCACTATATTCTATTTTTTCTTCCTTAGAATAACCTCCTTCTCTCTTAGTTTCTTACTAAGTTTGTAGCTTCTGGGGTTATCTGAAATGTGGTGGATTAAACATATATATCTAAAATATAAAAGGTCACATCGATGTATGAAAAAATATATAATGTAGAGGAATTTTAATCCAGTAACATGGCTGCTCTGGCAAGGGATCATACCTAAAGGCTTTATAGTCTATGTGACCTGGTTGGAATACAAACTTGTTGTCTTAGGTAGGGTTTTACTGCTGTGAAGAGACACCATGACAAAGGCAATGCTTAAAAGGACAACATTTAATTGGGGCTGGCTTACAGGATCAGAGTTTCAGTCCATTATCATCAAGGTAGGAGCATGGTAGTGTCCAGACAGACCTGGTACAGGAGGAGCTGATGGTTCTACATCTTCATCTAAGGCTGCTAGGAGAAGACTGACCTCTAGGCAGATAGGACTGGGGTCTTAAATCCCACACTCACAGTGACACATTTCCTCCAACAAAGCCACATCTCCAAATAGTGTCACTCCATGGGCCAAAGCATATTCAAACCATCGCACATGCGTTTAGTACACATCTTTAATGCAATCAATGACATCTAACTGAGGGGCAGATAAGAAGAGAAAGAAAGAGAGAGAGAGAGAGAGAGAGAGAGAGAGAGAGAGAGAGAGAGAGAGAGAGAAAGAGAGAGAGAGAGAAGTTTTATAGAGACAGTTTTGTAGAGACAGGTTGACAGGTTACAGGGCAAGACAGAGAATGAGAAAGAGCCAGAGATTAGAACAGATGGCCAGACTTAGCTTTTTCAAGAACAATTCAGTGAGAAGCCATAGAATCCAGTTTGAATCTGTCAACTTGGAGAGGAGTTTGAGCCAGAATAGCTGAGTTGAACTGGTTAGGCAGAGTTCAGAAATTAATTAGAAAGAGTGATCTTATTCAACAGTAAGTCTCAAGGTCTGAAACATTCTAGGCCTAGATTAGATTGTATAGAGGCTAGCTGCTCCCAGGTCTAGGTATAGGGATAGTTACTACAGGTGTAGAAATGCTCTGTGCTCAGCCCAAGCCATGCATTTGTGCATTTCGTTTACAGCTCTCATCACACCCCATCTTCAAAGGAAGTGAAAGCACCATGTACTACACAGTATCTGTCTTTTGTGTCTGAGTTACTCACTCAGGATGATTGTTTCTAGCTCCTTTCATTTACCTACAAATTTTATAAATTCATTTTTCCTTAACAGCTGGAAAATAGTTTATTGTGTCAATGTACCACATTTTAATTATCCATTCACCTGTTGATGTGCATTTAGAGTGTTTCTAATTTCTGTCTATTACAAACAAAGCATCAAATAACATGTACGTAAAAATATCCCTGCAATAAAATATAGAGCCTTTTTATATTGTTCAAAATAAAAAGAGCACATGTTAAATAAAAGTCAAAGTCTCTGTCATTTTTAGAAAGACAATAATTTAAACAATTGATAGGGAAAACAGTTGCCTATTTTACATGCTAGATATGTCAAGTCTATGACTTTTGGTGTCAAAACTGTACGGTGAACACGTTTTATGCCTGTCTATCAAGCTTCGTTTAGATAAAGCAGCTGTGTTTCACATTGATACAGTTTAATATTTTACCAATCCTATAACATTTTTCATGATTGAAATTATACTAATATTATTCTACTATAATTGCATTAATTTTTCATCTGAAAGGAATGTATTACAAATCACAGAAACACACACACACTATTTTTAAAAAGACAATAATTTAAACAACTCATAGGGAAAATAGTTGCCTATTTCTTATGCTAGATGTTTTTTAAGAGTATTTCTGTGTTTTTCTGATCATTTAAAACTGGAAAAACACATGAACACAAACATGAGGAAGACATGTATGCATGTACTTTTGATAATCAGAAGGTGCCTGGTAACATGTCCATATTTTGATTTTAGAATATTCTTTTATTGTTTTTATTTATTTGGTTACTCTTAAGACAATATGTTTTGTAAGTTAATTGTGCATTTAGTAAATTAAATTTTTATTTAAATATTAACTAGTAGACTATATTATTATACTTTAAATTTCTAATAGCTTACTGTGGTATTCTTAACTTTATTGCTGATTTTGATAATCAGAATAGTCTACCAATTTTTCATTATCACTATAACCCGGAGGCCAGATATATTGTTTTCAAATAAATTACATTCTGGCATAGGCTAATATTTTTTCTATTTTACTTATTCCCATGGAAATTGTTATCTTTGTAACATTTCATTTTCTTACCAGAGTTGAAATTTTTCCTATATCTCTAGGTGAGCAATTCAATTGCCAATTTTAAAACTTGCATTTTCAGGTTCATATTTACCATTTCACAATGTTGCATTAGCAGAGTCAACCGAGGCTTGGTGATTAAGGGAAACAAATATTGTCCATCTAGATTCAGACCCATTACCCTGAGTTTAGTTTGGTATGATTTTAACCACATAAATGAAGAACACTGTCTTTGGTTATAACCAGAAATTGACTTCTGAAGAAAAGACAGTGCAGTGACTCAATCTACTGAGATCTATAAAAGCACTCTATCCTTGAATGCAGTAGAGGTTTGAGTAATACTTTCCTTTTACACAACTATTTGTGATCTGTATTTGTGACCTGTTAAAATGCAATGTAGGTTCCACACACACCCCATCAAAGAGACATTTCGTTTAAAGAGACAGAGACCATTACAGAAAACCACACTAATTGTCTATTCTATACCAAATTGTCAGCCCTAGAAACATATACATACAAGTAACATTGTATGAGATGAGCATATTGTATTTATATATTTAGGAACACACACACACATTCGCATACACATTGAACTTTGGACTTTTAACATTATGGAGACTCCTATAGACTATGTGTTCTTTGAAAGTTGGACTAAATGTATTTTTCATTATACTATGTTTAGGTATAGCCCTATAGACTCATATGTTTGAACAAGCCTATGGTGGCAAGGGAGTCTAATGTGATGGTTTGTATATGCTCAGCCTATGGAGTGGCACCATAAGAATAGTTATATTTTTACTCTCTAATATACTATGCTCAAATCCTGTCAACTATTCATGTCACAATAATGTATTCTTTGCATTACTATTTTTGCATTGTTAGGAGTCAGTGTTTGTCTTTTTATTTCTGTGACAAATATCTATTTAATACATTCCTGACATTGAAGATGCATGGTGGATTGAGATTCTCTGTGCTACTCCTGTGTGAGGGATGGTTTTATGCTAAGACACAGTTTAATACCTGGATAAACACCTTAAACCTTTGGAGATTTATCTATGAACTAAGGCAGATATGTCTTCACTTAGTCATGTTCTGAGAACAGTCTTGCTTTGAAACATAATTTTTGATAAGATGGGGCCCTTCTAAGTCTATGGGGTTTTATATTCCAATGCTTTCTTCCTAGATGTTAGCAGCTACGTTTTGCTGTCATCTCGTTTAGGATTTCAGTAGGTGCTTCCTTCTGTGTTTTTGGAAGTCTATTCTTTTTACACATAGTTACAAATTAGCCAGAATTCAATCAAAATGGGACCTATATCTGTGGGTGCCCTTACTATCTATTTAAGTAACCCATCCATCCAGGTGTACTGTAGCTCCACATTTCATTGCATTGGAACTTATAGTCTCCATGCTGTTTCCTTTGCTTTGCATTCAGTGTCTTCTGTTGTGAAAAGAGGACAAGCTTTCAGAGGAAAGACTAGTGTTTGCCACAACCATGGCTTTTCCTTTATTAGTCGGTTAACTGCTCTACAGAAATTCTCATCGACTTTATTAGTTCTTCATTATCTGAAAACATATATGTTATGTATACTTTAAGCGTTATAACATAATTTTTTTGCTAAAATTTAAGTTGTCATCAGGAGGAAGATTTAACCATATTTAAGATAGCTTATTATTATAAAATTTTATCATCTCTTTATTTTACAGTATCCTTTTAAAATATGCCTTTTTGTAAAATAGATATAGATATTCAATTATATATTATGTATATGAGTATATAAAAGAATAATCAGTTTAATGATAAGTAAACTAATTACGGATTCAATATAAATCAGATTTATGATGGAAAACACATCACATTTTTATATAGATCACATGATTTAAAGATGGCACTGTATTAGAACTGACGTATGCAGTCTTTGAATGAAGGCTATTAATACCAATTTTTAATTTAATCTATATATGTGTGTATTTATATGTTTATTTTGATAATTAAATAAAGAAATTTGTGGTAGAGGACTCCATTTCAAACATTGGCTTATGTCAGTAATAGAAAACTAACTGTAAAATAATAAAGATAATATATATTTTGTTTCTCTAAATTATGTTTTCTCATAATCCTATATAAAAAATGCTATAATTTTAATGGTATCTTATTATATGTCCATATAGACATTTAACTGTTTTGGATATTTTAGATGACAAAAGTGCAAAAGTGTTTTTAGCATACTAGAAAAATATTTTCCTGGAAAAATAGTTTTGGGTGAGATCAAATAGCTAATTGTAATTAATTGTAATGTACTTAACATAGATTATTTAGCTATCTGGAAAATTTACAGGAGTAATTATTTTATAATAAAAATGAGATTACTATGAAAGCCTTTCATATGGTTCATGTCAGATTGACTTATGTTAGCAAGTAAAACTTTGTTAATTTATTTTCTAAATCCCTTTTATATAAAAACAAATCTGGTTTTAACCTAGTATGCAGTCTGTAATCAGTGATATGAGGGGGATTCTTCCTTTGATAGCATAGTTGCATATTTTCTTCTTGGGAAAATATTTTGTGTGGACAACATGAAGATTGAAACTTTGTTGATTAGTAGTGAACACCCCCTCCCAATCATCTCCAAAGCATACGGAACTAAGGTATTTTATATTCTGCACTGAAATGGCTATATTCTTTAACAGTTCAAATATTTGTATTAATATATGTCTTTGCCAATAGTTTTGATACCAAAATATAAGTCCTACAAAAGAGGATATCAAGACAATTGTACAAATTTGAATGCTTTCACATGTTTCAAAAGTCTACCTGTAAAATAATTGGTAAAGAGATTTGATTTTATCCTTCCCTATAATCAAAGACTGTATTATATGCTATTAATTTCTATAATAGTATACTAAATATGTCTAATCCTCACCTTCAAGTTTTGTATTCAGCAATGTATCATACCAATTTTTTACTTTATTTTGAGAAAACAATAATTATAAAAAGATTGGAATTATTTATTTTACTACATGGCTAGATTTGACTAATATTATGGATTTTGTCTCTGTTTATCATGTATCTATCTGTCTACTATCTATTTATCATCTATCTATCTATCTATCTATCTATCTATCCATCTATCTATCTATCTCTGTGAAGTGTTTTTTGTTCTGGCATCCATTTTTGTGTATGTGTATATGTGTATGCATGTGTGTGCATGTGTGAATGTGTGTGAGTATCTGTTTGTGTGTGTGTGCCTCTGTGTGTGTGTGTGTTGGGTATTGAATGCTAGGCTTTTATATAAACAGTAAAGTATTTTTCCACTCTTCTACTTCCAGCCTTATGAGCACTCCTATCCCAATTTTCAATTCTGGATTTTCATATGCCATTATTATATCCAACTAGATTTTGCTCAAATATTCTAATACACTAATTCAGCTGAGTCCAAGACTCCATAATTTCCATCATCTCCCAAATCAATGCTCATGTCATTGTTATAAAAGTGACTGCGTAGTAAAAATGTTTAGAGTAAAACTCTTCATATTAGTTTGGTTTGACCTCATGAGATTTTAAATTATATTCAGTGCAGTATAAATCAGATAGATAGATAGATAGATAGATAGATAGATAGATAGATAGAGATAGAGATAGATAGATATAGAAATTAATAAGGTATCAT
This sequence comes from Grammomys surdaster, assembly GCF_004785775.1. Lineage (NCBI taxonomy): Eukaryota > Metazoa > Chordata > Mammalia > Rodentia > Muridae > Grammomys > Grammomys surdaster. Next base: position 3,191,818 of record NW_021620702.1, on the reverse strand, counting down.
AATAGAAGATTCACTGAAATATGATTGTTTATTATTTTATGGTATAATGCACAGATCTTACTGTGGAGGGGAAATATAAGACACATAGAGTTATTTTTCTAGAACGCACTGCTTTGTGGACAGTGTTGGGGAAAAAGCATAGTTGAGGCATGAAGTAGATGTTCAATAGTTGGGCAGAAGCTTTGGATTCTTGACAACTAAGGGAATAGCTTTAAACCATATTCCTATAACATGAAAACCATAGCTTTATTAATTATCTCATTATTTTCTGTTAGAGTTCTCTACAACAAATTAAAATGAATCTGAAGTCAACAAAACAACACAAACAAAACTTTAATATGGCAATAATCCATAAGAATAGCCTGTAATGATTGAACAGGATATAGATGAGACTCGAGATCCTGGATGGTGTGCTTATCTCTCTAGTGTTGGGAAAATGACATCCTTAGATGGGGATGTGGATTAAAAGATAGTATAGGACTCCTAACAGAGGGAGTGAACAGGTTGGCTATTGCCTAGTCTTATTGCATCTTGTTACACTATATTTGGTTGATATTGTGGGAAGCCTAGTATTTTCTGAAAGGCATTGGATCTCCAGGAGGAAATAGGCAGGAGAGGAATTTGAGGATTGGTAGGAGCACTGGAGTTGAGATGTATTCTATGAGAGAATAGATAGATAGATAGATAGATAGATAGATAGATAGATAGATAGATAGATAATATAAATTTCAAAGAGCAATGTCTTTCTTCGAGGTATAGAGAACTTCATCAATGAAGGTAACAATTTTGTATACACCCTCTTTATCCTTAATCCACAAATATCCTACTTTTAAATCATATCTTAGTATTTATACCCAGATGTGGATAACACACAAATCTTCATATTTTCTAAATAAGTGACATAGGTCTAATAATTTGATGTAATGGTGGTTGGAAATTTGTTTAAAAAATGGCCATATCTATAAGGAGAAAAGCACATTTGTCACAAGAGCAGAGGCATCTAGCTTGCTTTTGTCTCTCTACCTCTCCCTCATTTTGCTGTTATGTAAAGTGGTCTACATACAAAATGAAGACTGCCCCACCTGTACTTTTCTGAATGCTATCTTTATGCTAAGGGAATACAGGACTGTGGGAACCAGTACTGAACTTGAGCTTCCTGTGCTCAACGCCTACAGAGGAGCGAGTTCCTTGACCTGCTTTCAACAGATCCCTGTGGTATTTTAACCCTATTTATTATGGTTAATGTTAGTGCTTCTGATCTTTCTAGTAAAGGAACACAATATGCAGTAAATATATGGCAGCATGTGTAAGAAGTAGGCAAAAGCAAATAGAAGAGGTCTGTGTCGGGAGCATTCTCCTAGGACAGGAGAGGGCAAGTCTCTTATTCTTACTCATTGACTTGAATTCAGCAGGGTCCCATGTTTACAGTGGGCTAAGAATGTTCCCACCATAGTGGTTTTATTTTTATGGGTATGTGTAACATTGAAAGAAGTGAGGATTCAGGATAAATAATTATAAAATCACACTTTCTTTGTTTTCATTCAGCCCACATACTTGTCTAGCTTCATCCTCTATTCCAGTACAAGGAAGGTGGTCTTTCTGACTCTACTTGGCTCTCTGTTTCTACCTTGCTTTGTTTTTCTTTCTTCTACTTTTAGTTCATATAACAAAAGTCCTCATTGGTCTTAAGGTATTATACACATTTACTATTCAATTTTCAGACCCATATTAAGCAAAATTTACATGGCTTATTAAGAAAAATCTTCACTCTACCTCTAGCACCAGCTGTGTGCTGACCATCACAAGACGTAAAAGTTCAGCTATTCATCTTCCACAGAAAAGAGTGCTTTCAGAAAGTCCTGCAGTAACATAGATGTTGAGTCCCAGATGCCTGTTCTTGAGGCATTGAACTCATGCATCGTTATGTATGTCAAGTTTTGAAAGGATTTCTTTAGAATAATTGTTTTGTAATGAATCAGGATTTAACTGGTTTCTAAAGCCTCTCAACCACATCATACTATCCTCTAACATGCAGTTTTAATTACACAGAAAAATAATTGCTATCACTCCACTAGTTTCTTAGAAACTAGAGACACACAAGGAGATTCCACCAAATTCTCGGGAACTACGGTTGTGACAAAAAGAAAATAATTACTTTGGAACTGACAAGCAGTTGAAAATTGGAGCTCACCTAAATTTTAGGAAGAGAAAAAGCAAAATTCTCATTTGCTTCCTGTGGAGAACTACGGCATCCTTAAAGCTTTGATAGAAAAGTTCAAAATACAATGTGTGCTTAGGTACTCATTGTCCTCATCTTCTTCTGTTAGCTCCAAAAAAAAAAAAAATGCTGCCTATGGAAAATATTGACTTCACAGAGATGAGCTTCATGACAATATCTGTAGCCAGCATAGCATGCACTTTTCAAACCTTCTTTCTACAATAGCTTACTCAGCCCTTCTTCCCTGTCACTGGTGACCTCCTTTTCCCAATTAGCTCTACTTGTATATTAATGTCATGTGTTCCTGTGCGTGACATTAACATCTGGGTTATAAATATAAAAGTACTATAGAAAATATATTATTGTGTGTATTTGGTTCTCCTGACCCTTACAAAATACGAACGAAAGCAACTTTTCTTTTTTGGCTCACGGTTTTAGTCCATGTTGAGCAATGTGAGGCATCATAGGTAGTGGGGTCTATTCCGTGGAGGCTACTCAGATATTGGAAAATCAGGAAGCAAAGAACTTTGGTCATTACTAGAAATGGTTGTGTTCGCAGTCTCTAAAGTTTTTCCTAAGTTCTATGTATCCATTAGCTCAGACCTCATCAAAATTTAGCATACTTCAAGTTTGTTCACTGGAATTTACAATGCTAGGCAGTTTATGTCATTTCTCATCAGTGCTAATGATCAACAAGAGTGGAGAGAAAGTAACAAAAAGAGGACTCACTGAAGCTCATACACTTCTGGGCTCTACAAGCTGTCTTATGTAGCCTTCTGTAACATGTTTACTGACTTCTAGTCATCTTTGTCCTAGTTCCTGAACAAATGCACCCAGTCCCTTGACAAGTGTAATCATACAACAGTTAGAAGGAAAATGAAAACGACTTACAACACGTTCTAGAATGTTAAACATTAGGTGCTAAGTTACTAATTAGAAATGTATAATTATCATCCCCATTTTTAAAATGAGAGAATCTAGGAGCAAAGAACCGTACTTGAGTTCAGTGTTAAGATCTGGAATCTAGCAATTCCCAGCTACTCAGATTCTACAGCCAAACTCTTAACACCTGGAGTCCATTGCTATACAATGATCCCCGTAGGGTAGCATGCACATGTTGGAGTTGCTTTATATAATTTAGGATATTTACCAACTAACTCAGTAAACAATAAGTATCTATTGTCTTAGACACTATGGGAAAGTATATAAGACTAGCAACAGAACAACCCTATGGTCCAACTCTACCAGTCTCAAGGTATATACATGAAGGACAAGGTCCATTTGTAACCATGGCAACTACACATTTGTGGATGTTGCTGATCGTTTCAATGGTCAAAAGGAAGAACTGACCTAAATCCCCAGTGGTTAATTGATAAAAAGAATGTAGCATGCATATTTATTGGGAGATTTATTTGGCCATGAAAAAGAATGAACTGATATCATCAGGAAAAATATAAGATGGAATTGGAGGTTAGAAGATTCCATCTTCGGCTCAAATCTGAAGCACCCGCTCCATAGGCCCATGTGCTTTGACTCTATGTCCAAAGATGGTGGTACAGTTTAAGAGGAAGTTGATAATTTTCTAATCTATGAAAAGTTTTTTCTTCCATTAATTTCAGTGAATGGATTGGTCTAAAGTACCACTCTAGATACAATGTGGCTCCATGCCTTCTATCCAGCCATCAGACATCAATTTTCCATGAAGTTACACCATGTAAAATTTTGAGTTTGCAGATTGTTTTTATCTCTGAGTAATTAAATATAATAAACCCTAATTACAGAAACTGACAAAGAGAATTCTTTCCTACATGGAATACTCAGTAAATGTAATTATTTAGTCAACGTAGTCTGCTTTATTACATTTTTCCTTGTATTCCTATTTGCATAATTTAAGATCATCTATAAAAGATCTTTCTTGTCTACATCATTGAGATTCTAAAACTGGAGAGATCACAGATATCATTGACAACAAAAATTGAATATTCCATGAGAAAGTATTTGTACCTGAGAATATAAGACAGTTAGAAAACAGAGTTAAGTGAAAATAGGTCATTTAGAACGCATTTTGTTAGATTAAAAACAATACAAGAATTAGATTTAGTATGAGCAGTATGACGTATTGAAGTACATATTCTTTGTGTAACATAGTAATTTAATATAGCTAGTTAACAATTTACTTTCATAGTTACCACTTTATGCTGAGAACTATAACATTAAATCTCCTTGTTTTTTGTCAAGAACAGATAAAAGGCTTGATAGACTTTTTAAAGGTTGATGACAATTTTATTGGTGGCTTAGAGAAAAGCTGCAAATCTTGGCTTCTCTGAGAAAGAAAATAAAGAGGGAAAGAAAAATATCTATGCTGTTTAATTTAAGCTGACATGAAGGTCAGCCTCACGGTGGAGAAATAGCACACCAGGAGGAAGGAAACATAGGGAAAGAAAAGGAAATCCCGAATGACCCATGCTTTATTCATAAACAGAAAAATAAAAGATAGAAAAGAAAGCAACAGCAAAGTTATGTCTAGGTCAGGACTCAGAAAATGAAAAGTGCAATAGGAGACAACAGTAACTTGTGGAGACCATGAGTGAGCAAGAGAATTCTGGGAAGCAAAGGAACGTGATACATATAAAGAATAATTAGTCTTTCTGCTTCTTTGGCCTTAGGAAGAAATCTTAGGAAATCTAATCTTAGGAAGAAATACCAATGGTCAGCAGTTCTATGGAAAAAGCAAACAAAAAAACAAACAAAGAGTAAATCAACCCAACAACAACAAAAAACCCAACTCACTTTTACTACTCAACAGAAAAACAAAAACCAAAGCTGCAAGACATTATCTCACTACAATTATAATAAATTATATATAATTAAATAAATAAATACTTAACTAACACGTATTTTATGGAAGGACCTGAAGGTGTTTGCAACCCCATAGGAAGAACAACAATATCAGCCAACCAGAACCCAATCACCCCACAAAGCTCACAGGAACTAAACCACCAACCAAAGAGTACACATGAGGGTACCCATGGCTCCAGCTGCATATGTAGCAGAGGATTACCTTATCTGGCATCAATGGGGGAGAGCTCTTTGGTCCTGTGGAGGTTTGATGACCCAGCATAGGGGAATGCTAGGGCAGTGAGGCAGGAGGGGGTGTTTTGGTGGTGGAGTACCCTCTTAGAAACAGAGGAGGTAGGGTGGAAAAAATAAAATACTTACAAACCAAAAAATAGTCATTGAACAAAATTTTCAAAGATGTAATAACAATATTATTGCGAGTGGCCTAGTTTGATAGTTTGTGTGTGTGTGTGTGTGTGTTTTAGGCACATGTACATGCTGGTTCATTTGTATTTTATGTGTATGTGTGGAAACTAGAGGTCTCAACATCAACATCAAGTGTATTCCTTGTAGTTCTCCACTTTATTTTTTGAGACAGGTAGTCTCATTGAAATCATTTGGCCAATGGTCCCCATAGGTCTACCTGTCTTTGCTTCCCATTGCTAGTTTATACCCTCCTGTGCCCAGATTTTATATGAATTTCAGGAGGCCAACTCAGCTCTTCATTCTTGCAAAGCAAAGACTTAACCCACAGACATACACTCTAGATCCACAAATACCATATTAAAAATTCTACATTATACAATGCAAATGATATAAATGAAAATAACATCACGATATATGATAAGTTAAAACTATATGTGTATATACTATGAAGCTTCACTATAATGAAAGTCAAATATTTTTCTTTAGGACTGTAGAATATGGACTTGGTTCGTGGCTTAATTTCGCTGACATTAATATTTAATTCATCAATTTATTTGATCAGTTTGAATAACATCTTGTTAATTGAAAGTGAACTTCATCCTTTGGTGACAAAGCATGCATATTTGTGAATTATCTCTTGGAAGAGACTTTTTCTCCAATATATTGTATTATTAATCTTATTCTGTATATCAGATTTATTACATAATAAAACCTTAGAGGATGACAGTAACAGCAATAATCAAGAGAAAACATGTTATCACTTCTGTGAGATAATGAACTGTATTTTCATAAAATAAAGAGCTAGAAGGCTCCAAAATGGGCCATATGAAAATAAATATCTTTTGAAGATAGTACATGTTTGAGTGTTAGCCTAGAAACCCTAATCGTAAGGTGAAACTGTTTTACTTATAAATCTTTCCAAGAATAGGATTTCAAGACACTTTCTCAGAAATACTGAATGGGTCATATTTATTTTATATGTAAGCTTTACTTTAAGCTTTATTGAATGTGTCAATTACACAGAGTTGCTGTAATCCAAGGACTCGTGGGGACTCAGGTGATGCTTTTAACAAATGCATACATCACCGAATAATCAAGTCGGAGAATGAATTTTATTATCTGAAAATAAATCACACCTTTGTAAAAAAAAAAAAATAGCACTATAAAAGCTCTCTTGAAGCTATTCTGAAATGTCTGTTGTTAATTATAGCCCGACTGATGTTCAAGAGAACTCTGGAAATTTTTTTCTCTTCATAATTTAATATGTATTCGTTGAAAATACCCCATCACATCTTCTCTGCTACTCTCTGAAAACTTCAGTAGCCTCTACTCTATTCACTAGTTCTGTAGGAAATACTTTTACTTATTTATTTATTTATTTATATCACAAACAATGCTCTCCCTGCCGATCATCACCCATCCCTCCCTCATAGAGTTCTATCCCCATTCTCCCTCACCTTCTCCTCTGAGTGAATGGGCCCCTAGTGGCTATCCCCCACCCTGGCACATCAAGTTCCTGGCAAATTTGGCACATCATCTCCCAGTGTGGCCAGACAGGAAAGCCATGAAGACTGAGATCTTTTGTGTCTGCTACATATGTGCCAGGGGTCTCTTTCCAACCCATGTATGTTCTTTGGTTGGTGGCCAATCTCTGACAGCTCACTGGAGTACAGGTACTTCCCCTCTAACCTCCTGATGTTTTAATGAGCTTCCCTCCAAGAATGAGCATTATAATCTTGGAGGAAATTCCTATACAACTAAAAGGACAAGCTGGTCAAAGTCCTAGCATAGAGAAGGGCAAGTAAACATAAACCTACCCATAGATGATAAGCCATTGGCATTTGGTTGCTGACATCTGATATATTGACCACACTTGTAGACAGTTCCCATGAGTAGACAGGCAACAAGAAGGGCATCAGATTCCATGATGCCACCCTGAAAACAAAGCAAGCACTCTCAACCACTGAATCATCCTTCAAGTTCCTGATTTTTATTATTTGTGATAGTTATGGTTTAAAAAAAATAAATGTTATGAAATGCAAATTAGCAAGGAATTAGCTAAAGTCTTAATTATACAAAAATGGGCAGTCGTCTGTACTGTCTCTGTTCAAAGTGTTATTGTAATGGAGCAGCCAAGTGTATTCCAGAGGGTCATTATACAACAGCCATGTAGTGCAAACCAGAAGAGAAAAGACACAGTGCTGCATTGTTTGCCTTTAGGTGTGAACGTACACAGTGGGACACAATCATCTGGAGCTCAGCACATACTTACATATAAATATAGAATGCACAATGACTGGCAAAATAATACTGGTATTTATTTGATCACAATTTCTTTACTGTGGATTTCTAAATATCATGTAAACTATACAGAAAGTGTATATAAATCATTTAAATAGATAATGCTTGCCTTTTCTCTAGGCACTCCTATACAAAAACCCTTGGTCTTAATTACACCAAGAAATATATGCTCAATATTCTAAGAAGCACAGTCCTTAAAATAAAAGACCTCATATCTAAAATAGGGTTTAAAAGTGAAGACAAGCAGATTGCCTAGTCATTGATGGACGATTTGTTTACAGTTCATGGTTTTGATACACATTATATTGAATTACAAAAATTCCTGAAAGCTTTAAAATTCAGGGTAGGAGAGTTATTTGCTCGTGTTCATAGGTTCAAGGACTCTTGTTTTTATAACATTCTTGTGTTGTAAACCATTTTATTTTGTTTCCTTTTCATCATAGATGTATCACAAAGACATTCTTCTATACAAATGTATTAGAAAATTCATTTCATTTCCTTCATTTATAATAATTCTAAAAATTCAAAAGGGGTCTTGATTGGCTGTCCTTAATATCCTCTACTGCAACTGAGCATTTTAACCTAATCTGATGTTAAATTATTTTAAAAAGTAAAAGGGTGGATATTGTTATCAAATGCTTTGCAGATACGTGCAGGATCATTTTAGCTGCTGACAGTGTGGAAGGCAGACTGTTCCTGTCTCCTATACAATATTTAATGGCAGACGTGGTGTCTCTTATTGAATATGTACTCTTTGAAATGTGAATAAATCATTGAAAAAAATCAATATATTTTAAATATTTTCTGAGGCAGTTTAAAGTGCCGATGAAAATGTCTGATAAACTTACAGCCTTCTTTATGAAAATCATAACTAGTGTCTGACATAGTTCTGTGTTTATGTCTTTAAGTTAACTTTTAAAGATGTTGAACCAGGCTGAGTACAACCCACATTCACATTCAATGTGAAGACTCAAGCCATTTCTTTAAGTATGATGCAATTTAAAGCAAATTTAATAAAGTGGAATTTTCTTCCAAGTACAGAATTCTAGAAAATTGCTCTTAGTGCCCATAAAGCATCTGGCAAGGCTGCTGACTGAATTTCTATTTTTTCCTTTTAGGTAGCTCAATATAGTTCTCAAAACAAACAAAGGTAAGCAACAGTTATATCATCTTACAAGTTATTGATTAGATTACATCAAAATGTTTGTGAGCATTTCACGCTAAAATCATGACAACATATCTAAGCCATGAGTATTTAATGTGGAGCAGGAGTTATGCTATGAATCTCACACTCATATTCCTGTCACAAACAATTCACAGTTTCTTGTTCTTTTACTTCATTGAGCCTCTTATCATATGGATAGTTAATTTCCCATAGTTATAATCTCATTTTAATATTTTGATTTGTTTCATTGTTCATTTCCTTTAATTTTAAATATTTATGAGTGTGACTGAATGTACATATATTTACCACATGCCTGCCTGGTACCCACAGAAGAAGAAGAAATGGTCTAAACCTCTGGACCTGGTTTATAAATAGTTGTTAGGATGCAGATGCTAGTAACTGAACCAGGGTCCTCTGCAAGAGCTCAAGTGCTCTTAGCCATTGAACTATGTCTCAAGGCCTACAAAGCAATTTGAAACATTTTAGATTTTTGTGGAAGTCCATAGCTGACAGGAGCAAAATTAAATTGTCAAAATCATAAAAATTGTTATATAAATTTATATAATTTTACTTTTAATTTTTAGTTTTATTTATGTATAGGTATATAAATTTGTGCATATTTTTGTTTGTAGGTATGTTGTTTGTGTAGTGTATATATTTGGAGTGTATGTGCTGGAAAATATATGGCTATATGCACCCCTTGCACCTTTTCAGGGGCAAGGAGGCCAGGAGTATGTCAAGTATCATGCTCTATCAGTCTGCATTTGCATTTTATTCATTGGAAGCAAGATATCTTACTAAACCTGGAATTAGAAATGTAGCCAGTAAGCCCTGTGATCTTTCTGTGTGTGTCCAGTTCTCCCACAAGTGGTTAGAAAACAGTTTTTTGAACTCATTTGGCCACTTGACAGTGTGGCTTAAATGTAAAGCAAAATGTATGGTTTTATTTGTGGGTCTTCTTCTACATGGGTTTACATGTCTGTTTGTACAAATATAACAGGGGCTTTATTAATGGTGCTCTGTGTGGCAAATTGAGCTTGGGTACTGTGATTTACTTATTAAGCAAGAAGGGGTTCCTGGGTGTTCCACCCCATTGTCTCTGGATTCAGAAGAACTTCTGTAGACTCTTCCATTTCTCACACCTTGCTCAGAATTATGAGAAGCACAGTTGAGATAATGGTAACTTTGAAACCACCAAGAGAAAACATAAGTAGCAGTTCCAGATATTGACATAGGCAAGAATTACCTGAACAGGTGTCTAATTGCCAGGGAACCACTGAAAGAATTGATAAAGCTTTTTCACCTAAACAAAAACAATCCTCAGCATGAACACCTAGCTTTCAGACAGTAAAAGTTAAAAACAGCTCACCTTTTTCAGCACAGAAAATAAATGAAAAATGGATCAATTAGGGTAAAAAACAAAACAAAAAACCTGACAAAACTAAACAAAAACAAAACAAAATGAAACAAACAAACAAGTAAAACCAGAAGCTTGTAATCAATCAAAAGTAAAGTTAAAAAATTGTCCAGGCATTTTGGTTCTAGATTTAAACTCAGGAGAAACAGTCAGAACACAGCAGAGATACTTGCATATCTGTATTTTTTAATAGGACTGTTCACTATTACTCAGTAATGGAACATTCTAAAGACGACAGATGAAGATGTAACACCAGCATTCACTTGAGAATTCATCCACCATAAATCTCACAAAATTAAGTTGTCTGCAGTCAATGAAATACCTACATATAATCTTTGTATGTAAAATAAGCCAGATACACTAAGGCAGGTATCATATCAGACTTATAAAAAACCAAAACAACACAAACATGGCAGTTAAAGTGTTTAATGTAGCAAAACAACAGTGGGGGTAATATAAGTAATGTCCTGTACAACTGTGTCAATAAAATCGGTTAAAAACAAAATTCTTTTTTCTATTGGATATTTTATTTATTTACATTTCAGATGTCATCCCCTTTCCCCATTTCCTCTTCCAGAAACACCCTATCCCATCCCCCCTCCTCCTTTTTGCTTTTATACCATTTTAATTACATGCAAGTATTAAGGTCAGTTCTAGGTTGAGGAAATAGCAAAACAATAGATGCAAATAGTCAAGGAACAAACAAGACAATAAATACAAATAGTCAAAGAACAAGCAAGGCAATAAACAAAATTCTGTGAACACTCCTGTGATCACTGTTTCTAAGGGCTTATCAGGATGAACAAAATATCTGAGTCAACTTCCTTATCCAAGCCCAAAGTCATTTTCATGTCTGAAGCCTACTTACTTGTTCTAGCCTAAAATTTAGAAATTACTTCTTTGTTCTAGCCTAAGATTTACATTCCTGCCTGAAATTGCTTTTTTGTTCTAGCCTAATGTCAGCTTCCTGCCTGAAGCCCACTTCCTTAACCTAGGCCAATGTCAGATTCCTGCCAACCATCCCCAAAAGCTTTTTGTCTCTCCCCCTTTTATAGTTCATAAACAAGACTAAGCCTGTCTTAGATTGTTCTGCCAAGAATGCCTTCCTTACCAGTCATTGAATATGCATTATCAAAAGCAATGTACTTCTGTCTTAGTTTGGTAAGGCTCTGTGCAGAATCTTACCCTACCTTGGCTTGCCAGTCTGTTAAATTAATAACTCTGTCTGGGGATCTATTTTCAGGTTCAAGCCGTGTACTTTGGCTGCCAACATGTTGATATTGTTAAAGACAAGCTTTAACACAATGAGCAGGAAAAAAAGTATTCCCACGACAAAAAGGTCTAGCATAATCAAGCTATATATGACATTCTTGAAGCTTAACCTGTGAGCTTGCTGAGTGCCTTGACAATGGTGACTGGGAAGCTGTATTGCACATATGTTCCCTTTGCTTACCTACATTCCTGATGGGATAAGCTGCCTTGCCTCAAGTTTTTAGACCAGGTGAAACAGAAAATGACTCTTGTATTGTTCTTAAATGTGATCAGTTATTAGGACTCAATCATGTACTGGTCTAGAAATCAATCCAATATTGGAAATAACAGTCTTCATTTGGAAGTCTGGTTCTGCAAATTTTCAGAGATATTTGGAAGTTAACTGCAGTTCTCTATGATGTTATGTTAGCAAGAGATGGAGTTGAGACAGGATCTGGATTTCAAACAAGTGTTAGTACATATGTTAAGGCTCTTTTAAGTGCCAAGTTAAAATTACTTTTGTTTCTTCTACAGTATTTAATGTAAGTTGCATTGATTGTACACTTTCTAATTGTGTTAGTGTGTTGAAATCCATCATGTCAGTTACAGAGGTCTATCAATCAGCTTTGGTTTTATTGCCCTGAGTATCACAGAACCTTGGTCTTCTGATAAAAGCCTGAAAGTACTGGAAGAAGTGAGTCAGGCTTTAAGCACAAGCAAAAGTGTAATAGGCTTCATTATTGCTGGTATAACAGCTTTAATTACATTAATTGGTACCACTACTTCTGCAATTGCTTTGACACAAGAATTTAAGACAGCTACTTTTGTTAACCATTTAGGAAAACATGTTACTAATGTGTTGAATATACAAGAGGATTTAGATAGGCATTTGGAACAAGAGATTGATGTTCTTTATCCTATTCGTAGAATTGGAAGGAGGTTCAGAATTTAAGAGTAAGGAGTCATCTTGAGTGTCATGTCAAATACCATTGGATTCCTGTTAGTTCTAAAATTTACAGTGGTAGTCATTATAATTAGGAAAAAGTTTAAAGACCCTTGTAATGTATCTGGCATAATTGTAACACCTCTCTGGATTTTTTTACCTTGCATAGTGAGCTTATGAATTTCAAGAATGGTGATCTGCTGAGCATTGATGCAGCAGACACTGCTGATAAAATTATCAATGGCCTTAAGTCAGTAAAACAAACCATTCTTAACTGAAAAGCTATCTGTAATTGATACCTAGTGGTAAGGGAGCATACAGTTTTCTCCAGCGGACTCTCATTTTATGTAAAAGCATATCCTTATTAACCGAAGCGCTTGTGAGCCTATAAGCTTTACTCTGGCATTTCCATTCACACATTCCTGGTGCTCTGGTTAATTAATTTTACCACCCCTACTTCTACTTTTGTCTCCCCTTTTATTAGGGTCCCAGATCCTGTCTGGGAATCTCTCTACCACAATCCTTCCATTTCTGTTTCAATTCATTTCTGTTTCCAAATTTTAAAAGATATCAAAGCATGTCTTTTGAGTATTTCTTACTCTATGTTGTATAATAATCTCTTGTACTATTTGTTGAAAATGATGAATAATCTCTCTCTCTCTCTCTCTCTCTCTCTCTCTCTCTCTCTCTGTGTGTGTGTGTGTATGTGTGTGCGTGCACGCGTGCGTGTGTGTACATGCACACACAAGGTATGATACAGGGCTCTAGCTCTTGAATTTTCTGTGTGGTATCAATATCCCGATACATCAAAGAGGCCGTCATTTCTTCTACTGTTTAATATGTTACCCACAGTTGAGAATCAAATGGTTGCAGATTTGCTGGAGTGTGTCTGTGTCCTTCATTTCACACCACCATTCTGTGCAACTGCTATTAATTCCTACAGATAACTAGTGTATCCCTTACATTACAACTGAGAAAGATATGAAAAGTGTAAAAAAATGAATGTGTCCAGGAGATGAATATCATTCCTTTTATCATGTGTTGTACATAGAAGAACACTGGTATAATTCAGACTTAACTGCACTGCCTGGCAGAGACCTGACACCCAGTCAGCCCTTTGCTTTTCAACCATTTGATATTCTGTATACCAAGAAACACACAGACAACTCTACAACTTTTAGGCTTGCTCAGGAATTAACAGCTCCAGTTACTGAGGTGTCACAGTACAGCTATTCTCATTAAAGCTAATTCAACTATTAAATTCCTTGACTGATTTAGCTCTGATCCAGAGCATATTTATTTTCAGAAAGGTAAGTTCTATTATACACAGAAAATATACATTCTATAACTAATCTTCATTTAGTATGTGTTTTGTCGGGTGCATTTATCCAATTAGTAGTGGTTCCATGTTACACCTATAAAATATCAGTGCGCATTGTCAAGTATGATAAATTCGATACCAGATTCTAAAGGTTATAAAATATTGAAAAATAAATAACAAACCTCAAATATGAGAAAAGTAAATACTTCGACCTTTAAATAAATTTCATTGAATAATTTTTCTTTTCATCTCACCAAGAATAGGAACATACTTACTTTGAAGTCTTTATGGTTTCTAAATTGAATCAGTGAGGTAAGGTGAAGGGGAGATCACATGCATATATATACACATAAAATTGTGTGTCTGTGTGATATTTTGTGAGTTTAATAAAACATGCATACTTGAATTTAAGTCTTGATTATATGCTTTCAGAAATTACTCTTCATTTTAAAATTGCCTAAATATATCATTTCAATATTTAGAGTAGCATGCCTTCTCATGGAATTCAGCATACACACTGTTTTAAGATTAAATTTTATATCGTTTATAATGCACTCAGAGCTTACCTTGCTTTAAAATGTTGGAGTCTTGTTATTTACTAACATCAAGTACATATTTTAAGATTAATGATTACTCTAGCAAATATTGTCCAAAAACATAAAACTAACTCACCAAATAGAACCAATACATATTGTGACCTAGGTATTTAAGATAATGCAAAATCGATATGTTAGCACTTGGCTAACATATCTTCTTTTTAATCTGAAAGAGGAACTAACATTTGGATTAGGTTCCAAGATTCTCGTAACAAGAAATAGACATTCCCATCTTCAGTATAAAATGAATTATAGAAAATAAGTGATGTTTAAGGTCAGCAAAATGTTCTAGCATACATTAAGTCTTCGTCATCTAATTTCAAGTTAAAAAACACTGCCTCCACTGTCTTCCTTGAATATTTCACTTAGAATTAATCGAGCAAATTATCTGGAACACAAAAGCAGTATGTTTTAATTTGTTTGAATCACAAAAGTCTGGAACTATGATTCTGACTAAAATGGACTAACCATATTATCTGGCATAAACTCTTCTGTTTATAATATTAGTTTATAATTCTTCTACTATGTAGAAATATATATGGAAGTTAAAGTTTGTGAATTCATAGCTCAACTTTTAAAATTATATAGGTAATTGTTAAATTGGCAAAGGAAAAGCACACTGATCAAATTCTCTAAGATTGGATTTTGGGTTAAAATTGGAAAACGGAAAAATCTGAGGAAATACTGGGATTATAGCAAAAACTACAAATAATCATATCATCATTTAATTCATTCTCTCTCTCTCTCTCTCTCTCTCTCTCTCTCTCTCTCTCTCTCTCTCTGTATGTGTATGTTTGTGAATGTACATCATGTGTGATTATTACCTGCAGAGACTAGAAAAGGCTACTCCATCCTCTGGAGCTGTAGAAACAGACAATTGTTCTGGCCCTGATTTTCAGTCCTAACCACTGAGCAATACATAACTTTATGACTTTATGTCTCACAAGTCAGTTTTGTTATTTGCCTACATATGTTAGACTCAGCCAGGTATATTTCAAATCATTTCCCACAAGTTAGAAATGTGCTAGATTTTTGATCCATGATGCTCACCTGGTTGTGAGTACTTAGATAGCTTCATGATTCTCATCTTCACAGCAAATACACTGTCTCTGAAAGGGTTAATTGATGAGAACAAATGTGCATCTGTGATGACTAACTCTTCCAAATGGCATTTAATAATAATTACTTTAAACCTCATAGGAAGGCATTTGTCACAATACATGTAATATATGGCTTGGTTGAATTATAAAAAAGCAAATGAAAGTTACAGACAGACCAATTTTGGTGACTCAGATTTTCTGACAACATAAAATACGGAGGTTACATTAAATGCAAACTTTCATATCTCCATGAGGCTTTCTGGAGTTGTGTTCCACTTAATCTGCACTACGAAAATCCTTAAAGCACCACATCTGAAAACACATTTACCACAATGATGTTGCCACAGCTCTGTTTTGAAGTATTTTGACAACTAAGTCCAACGCTATAATTTGAAAGTTGTCAGTCTCTGCTCCCAGGGCCATTTAAATCCTAGACTTACAGAAGATTGGCATGGGCTGATGGTGATGAAGTTTTAACAGACTTCGTACATTTGATTAGGGACTTTCAGAAAAAAGATTTTCTTGTTGCTTTTTTACCCTTTAATCCCGTTGCCAAGATCTATAAAAGCTAACAGCCCTGATTTGCTACTGAAATCCTCAAACTGAAAATAAATTTTATATCTTTTTCTGACTTTTTATACCTTTTTTTGACTTATTTCTAGCAGAAAGAAATACAGTCATGCTATGACATTAATTTATTTCCCACAGATTCACATATACTAGCATTTCATAACATATTAAACATGCAAATAATCAATGTTTTTCTCCTTCTCACTATTAATTTTTTCATGATTTCATAAGCTTATATTAAAATACAAATTAATATTGAATGTTTCAGTTTCCTAGTCATTTTAAATTATTCCATTTTTACCTATATATGCATATGCTCTGAAGTGTGTACTAGACTAAGAAACTATTGTATGTTGATAGGTGACACATTTTGAAAGTTTCATGAAAGAATAAACATACACATATAACTACAACTTGCTCATCCCAAGTAATGTTACTTGTATATGTATGATTTCAGTATGTACAAACTAGTATTACATGTTTAGGAATATCCATTTATCTATCTATCTATCTATCTATCTATCTATCTATCTATCTATCTATCTATCTATCTATTATCTATGTATGTATCTGTGGGGAAAATTTAGAGGCCGCCACAGCAGTGGGGGCCCCAGAGGGGCTTCCACAATGCGGTGGGTCCCACATTCGGGAGGAACCCTATGGTTCCAGTGGCCTGGAGGCTTTGGTGGCGGCAGGCCCCAATGACACGAGGAAGTCCTTGGTTCCAGAAAGGTTGGATGGATCTAGGCGTACCCCCCAGAACTCAGGGCAATCCTGAGTTATATAGGGAGGGAGGATCTGGGGGAGGCATGTTTAATTTGCTCTGCCCTCTGGCCTTCATTAGTATGTAAATCCCTAAGGCCTGAGGCCTATAGTCTGGCCTATGTGACTGAACAATGTAATTCTATGAAGACATGACTGCTTTTCAGGACCCTGGATTCTGGGGGGCACCGAACTCCTGCCGGTTCTCATGCAGAGTCTCGGGGTTCTAGGCACCTGCTCAACCATGACCCAGGATACCCTCACACAGTCCCACATGTACCTATCTAGTATCTATGTATTATCTATCTATCTATCTATCTATCTATCTATCTATCTATCTATCTATCTGAACTCCAGTCTTACGCAAGAGTTCTGAATTTCTGAGCTGTTTCTACTCTGTATCTAGACAGCAAAACGTCCATGAAATGATATATGTTTTCATTATTCAGCTACATTAGTGATGAATGCAAGTATATCAAATCATTTTTGAAAAACACTGTCATGTTGACAGGATGAGTATATCTCTGAACTCTTTTTTTTTTAAAGACCCTTGGGAGCTCCCAGACACTGACACCCAGACACCAACCAGGCAGTATACATGAGCTGGTCCAAGGCTCCTGACACATACATACCAGAGGACTGCCTGGTTTGAGCTCACTGGGAAAAGACATGCCTAACCCTGGAGAGACATAAGGCCTCAGGAATTTGGAAGGCCTAGTGGGAGGCATCCTCTTGGAGATGAGGGGGAGAAGATTGGGATGAGCAACAGTGGTGGGGGGACTGAGAGGGAGGTAATGGCTGAATTTTAAATAATAATAATAATAATTAATAATAATAATAATAGTCTTATGCAGGTAATTTTCAATGACACATCTCCTTAACATCTCTGTGAAGCTTTCCGGCTCTATTTACATGAGCTTTCTATAGCATCTATTACATTTAAGCCTCAGTGTTTGGAGCCAGACAAATTTGGACCAACGTTTCAATATTTTTTAAGACACATTTCAGCTGTTATAGCATGGTATCTCAATTACTTAGAAACTAGAATTTCTTCAATAGATGAACAAGAAAAATAACAGAAAAGAAAACTCAATGTTACTACACTAAATAAAGTATAAATTGAACTGAAGGCTGGAAACCCTGTGACATCTCCTATAATATTATTACACAACACTTATTGAAAGGCAGAATAAACAGTATCACAGAAAATTCCTTGATATTTGGCTCTTGAAATTTTTCCATGCTCTCTTACACAATGCTTTCTGACAATATCCATCATGACAGAATAAAGCTTATTTCTTATTTGATTATATTAAAATTATATATCAAAGAGAAATATTATATATATATATATATATAATAAAATTGACTGTCATTATAATTCTATTTCTTAGCATTCATGAAAATAGAGTAGATCTATAAGATTGAGGCATGTATTTATTATCTGAATATATTTTGGGTGAAATCACATTGAAGAATTATTCTCATGTGAAGAATGCATTGCCTTGTATGACCCATGATGTTAGTGATCAGAGCCATTGTTACCATTAACATGACCTTTGTCATTTTGACAGGTAGAGTAACTGTATTATTATATTTTCTTCTCACTAAATTGTTGGTTAGAGATAATTTCCAACATTGTAGGGTATTTTAGGATGGGGAGATATGATTAGTTGATAGTCTGTGTAGTTAGATGCAGTGTGTGTGTTTGTGTGCACATGAGCAATTAAGAATGACAAATGCTACTCGATTTTCCTCATATAACCTGGGAGAAATAAAAGAAAAGGAAAACATAATCAGGACATATTATGTGAGAAAAAAAAACTATTTTCAATAGAAGAATGGTTTTTTTAAGTTTTAAAAAATCAATCAAAAATTCAAGCTAAACCTTTAGATTTTCTAAGCCATATGGCCATTAGAGATACCGGGAAGAAATACTCATTTAATTAAAGCTATTCATAGGTTGGGCTCAATGAAAAGGAGATTAGACAAACTAGATGAAATCAAGCCTTTAGAAATCAAGCAATGGGTGTATTTACCTATGGGGCTGACTTTGCAAAATGACACCGATCTGATGCATTAGCATGAGCGGTGTAGTTGAATTAGTGTGGATTCAAATCGTTCCTTTAACTCATTCATCTCTAAAACACGTACAGTAACAATCGTGGAGAGCAGCATAGATTAGTCTCAAGAAACAAAATCATTGAAGTACGATAGGATGTACCTATTCAATTATTGGGTATAGATCCAAAGGTTGAAGTTCGTTCACTGAACAATATCTGTACACCCAACACAACCATATATACCATTTTCTGATCTCAACAAGTATCTGCACTTGAGTGGCACATAAATTCACACATAACATAGACATACACATAAATAACAATTATATGTGTGTGTTAAAGAATTCTGAAATATCTGACATGGATATATGGATATATATTAGCACCATCAACACTATAACTAAACTGTAAAACATAGAAATAAACTGTTGTAGAATATGAGGGACCTGTAATAATACTTAGCACCCTAGCCATGTATAAAGAAACATTTGCTATATTTGAATATGTAATATAGACATTAGCAAAGAAATCAGGGAAAATCTAAGTACCCACCTACACAGCTGGAATATGAGGATTCTATGATAGGTGGAGGATCAAGATGACTAATGATTTTCCTTCTTTTTGCAAATCACATTAAGTATGATGTTCATTAAAGGAATTGAACCTCCTAATGGGAAGAACTAATAGGATCCAGTGATGGTACTGGGAACACAAATCCAAGTAGATAATTTTCCCTCTTTTAATTAGACATTTCTGCTCTCATGTTTAAAGTTGTACAAGTTGATTTGTCCACAATTGAATATCATCATCCAATCACAATCATTTCCATTTCCTACAGCACCCCACTATGCTGATAACTGTTAATGTTACTACCCCGCTCTCATCAGCACTATCATCGTGACTCTTATTCCACCACTACCATTCTCACCCACGTTACCACCATTATTACCATCACCGTGACGATCACCACCCTCTACTATCTTCACGTTCATTGTTACCACTACCTTCCCACTACAATCATCACTCTTACTATGGCCATTATTACAGCCATAATCATTATTACAATTACCATCCTACTATTAACAGCACCATTAAAACACCTTGATCGTGGCCACCGACATAATTACCTCTTTCCTTATTATCATCCTCGGTACCAGTACTATCTAGCATCATGGCCACCCTGATTATCATTTTATCATTATCGACCTACTCTCACGGTCACTTCCCTAATTACTATAGAGAGAATATCTTGTGTAATGTGTGGATGCATCACCTGCCAATGAAAACAAAAAACAACTATGCCATATAGGAAAGGGTAGAATAGAAGGTGGAACATCTGGGAGGCAGAAATGATTCTGGGATAGAGCCAGAGGTGGAAAATTTACATGGGGAAGAGGTGATGAGATGGTCACGTGATACCTGACCACAGATAAACAGCTACATGGCAGGATGTAAATCAGGATAAATGGGTCATATTAAGTTGTGATCTAGTCAATGAAGAGGCTAGATCTATGGCCAATGTATTTGTTAATATATTTTGAGTCTAAGTCTTATTTCTGAGACCATGATGCTAGGAGGAAAAATCAAATCAAACTTGTAAAAATGGTTTCTAACTTATAGCAACTAGAATCCAATCGACAGCCTGACTTTTCTCTGCCTTTCACTATTTTAACTATATGGCCAAAGTATTTTTAAATATATTTTGAGTGTGAGTCTTATTTCTGAGAGCAAACTATTACCAATGGCGCCCAAGATAGGGTGCCAATTGTTAATTAAAATGATTAGTATTATGTCCTATATGTATTAATCAATGAAGGATATTAATATGGTGGCAATAAGTACTTAATCATCTTTTCCTAAAATAAGCACATAGAGACCTTTCAATATTTCAAAGTCTTAGGCCTTAGCTTAACTGATTCTCAACTAGCTCATCTAAGTTAATCCAACCAGATAGCCCATCTGGACACATGGCTAGCTATTCCTTTCAGACCTGGGATCATGTCCATCTGTCCCATGCCATGTCTCTTGTTGAAAGGCCTCTCTCTCTTTCATCTTCCCAGAGTACCTTTCAGTCTCCCAAAAAGACTCACTTTCCTCTTCCTGCCCAGCTAATCAGCCATTGGAGTTTTATTAAAGCTAATCAGAGAATGCCTTAGTGTAGGTGAGGAAGGACAAAGACACAATTCCAAATAGCATACCCCATTAAATTACCATACTATCATCATCATCATCATCAACATCATCATCATCATCACCAGCACCTACACCACCACTATCGCCATCATCATTATGATGCAGCCTCCTGGCAGAAGAAAGAGGAACAATGATGTATTAGAAAATAAATTCTTTAGAAAATAAAAGAAATTTGCAATCTGCTTAAACCCTTGCCTGCTTCACAAACTTCTACTAATATAACCAGAGGCACTGGAAAGTTAGATTTTCTGATCATCTCAAGTTTCAGTTATTTCTCAGTGTCAAAACACTGATTAATGTGATTTTATATTATGTGTTATATACATAATGCAGGTTTTATAATGTATACTTTATAATTCTTTTGTAATCATATCTACACCAAAACCCATGTCACATAGACATCTTTGAATTCCCAGTGCCTTTCTTATCCTCTAGCACAAAGTAACGACTGAATAAAATACTACTGAATAAGCAATTGAAAAAAACACTGTCAGTAGTTGTCATTTATATTTATCTTTAGATAAATGAAAGCATTCTATATCTCATTTTTTGAGTAGTCTTTAAATCTTTAAACATTATCAGTACAAAACTATTCACTGTCTATGAAAAGTTATTAAAAATACTTTGTATTCTTAGGTATTGTGATTAATGATATTACTGTACTTGAGAGAAGTATTCTAAAATTTTACCCGAACTCTCTCTAGTTTTATCGTTAGCCAGTGCCTTTAATTTCATGGCCAAGTATCACAAAACATGTTGTGTAAAGTTAATTTTAGTCTACGACTATCAGTCTTAAGTTTAAGATCAAGGGTTTTACTAAGGGTCAATCAAGAGGACTAGCATTGAGGAAAAGAAACTGGCTGTGGGAAACTAATTAAGCAAAAGAAAGAAACTTCATCCTCCTTCTAGCCCATGTTAGACTCTGGGGATATTCATATTCTTTATTTGGAGTGTAATGAGTAGGAATTGGAAACATACTCCCTGTTCTAGAATCTACTATCTCGGTAACCTTAAGAAAAATGCAAAGCACTTCTGAATTGTGCTTAACTATCTTTTCAAAGGAAGTTACTTCCTCATAGTACTCGTAAGAGAAATGAATGAACTAATGAAAACGATACTATATATAGCGTAATATGATGCTCGAATAGAAACAACATTCCTTAATTTGCTTGTGCTTGCTTAAAATAAGAGTTCAAGAGCTAGATAGGTGGCCTAGTAGTTCAGTGTACACCTGGAAAGGAATTTTAATCCAGCAACATGACTATTCTGGCAAGGGATCATATCCAAAGACCTAGGTCTGTGTGATCTGGCTGCAATATAGTAGACATGTCCTTAGTACACTCATTTAATCTCCAACAATAACATCTAATTGAAGGGCAGACAAAGTGACAAATCAAGGGAAGTTTTGACAGAATGAGTTAGAGATAGGATATGTCCAACCCTCATGAAAACAGAAAGCAAAGAGAGGCTACTTAAGAGCAGGGCAAGGAGAGAGGTAGAATTGAGTTCAGTTGAGTTTGGTGCAGTTCAGGTGAATACAATTGTTCATGAAGTTCCATCCAGTTCCATTCAGTTGTGCAGCCAGTGCAGATCAGTGCAGTTCAGAGGTAGTTTTGCGAAGCACAGTAAATCAGTCAGAAGCTGAGAGAAACCAGTTTGAATCAATGAGTTTGGGGAGGAGTTTGAGCGAGAACAGCTGAGTTGAACCAGGCAGCCAGATTTCAGATAGTGCTTGAAAGGATGAGTTTATTCAATTTTAAGACTCAGATGCTGAAATTCTCTAGGTCTAGGTTACCAGATGAAGGTTGATCTGAAGCTTTCAAGATCTGGAATCAGAAGATTAGATTGTACAGAGGCTAAAAGCTTCCAGGCCTAAGGCTAGGAGTAGTTAGTTAGAAATACTCTGGACATAGAAATACCCAAACCATGTATTTATAAATCTCTGGTATGACTCTCATCTCATAATTTCATCTGAAGAAATAAAAGGACATTTACAATATCTCTTTTACAAAGACCTAGATCTCAGTAGACATACTGAGAAGGTCACAACTACTCACAACTCCATCTTCAAGGGATTGATTGTCTAATTCTGTCTCCTTCAATTTCTGCAAGTTTTGTATGCGCACAATACACACACATGTGCAAACACACATACACACATAAAATAAATAAAATCTTTAAAATAAAAGCTGAATATATTCAGATGTGTGTATGTAGACAAGAATGCTGATTTGACTACATGAACACATATACGTGTTACAATGAACTTATATGGGTGATGTATATCTAAAAATATCTCCATATAGTCCATGTCAGATATTTCTTTTACATATAGATTTAAGTTTTATTTATATGTATGTCTGTGTACCTATGTGAATTTTATGACCCTCAGATACAGATACATGTAGAGACCAGAAAATAGTATCAAATAGCCTGGAACTTGAATTACAGATGGTTGTGAGTTGCCTGATGTGAGTGGTAGTCATTACACCCAGGATAGCTGGAAGAACAGTAAGTGCCCTTAACCTCTGATGTGTCTCCCCAGCTCCATTTATTCATTTTTACTTCAGAGTCCTAATAGAGATAAACATGAATATTATATATCTAACATCTTTTAGGATAGGTACAGAAATGTTCATGAAAATTTCACTTATGCCATCACTAGAGAATTTTCACTTTAAAGCTTACAAGTGAAATTAAAAACATAGGTTTTCTTTACTGCATACACACTGGCTAATTGTTTAACAGGGTTTTTTTTTAATC
This sequence comes from Grammomys surdaster, assembly GCF_004785775.1. Lineage (NCBI taxonomy): Eukaryota > Metazoa > Chordata > Mammalia > Rodentia > Muridae > Grammomys > Grammomys surdaster. The sequence goes on along the minus strand of NW_021620702.1, from coordinate 3,167,891 downwards.
GATTCTAATTGACTTCCTATCAAGTAAAAATATTTGAAAATTCTACAAATGATTGCTCGAGCTCAACACATTTTCCCCATGATTTCATTGTGGGGAAATGGGTTGGCAATCAGTCTGACGGAGTGTCCATTTTGAAGTTGTTGCTGCTCTGTGCTCTCATTAGTATTCAACTATTCTTGTTGTTTAAAAATAGTTAATGTTCAAACATTCATTTTTGAATGAAGACTATGACAATTTAATTAAATTTTAAACTCTAGTAGCTATTGAAAATCATACATAATCCAATTACTTTTTATTCAATTAATTTAATAGCAAAACACTTTACTATAATTACTGTTAATCCTCCATTTTTTCCATTACTGTTTATCAGTGACCTGTGAGATATCTTAGAGGAAATCATATTGTGACATAATTACCAAAAGTCTCAGCTGGAACTGATCATTAAATAATATCCAATTACAAAGATTTCTCTATCTCAATATTAGTTTGAAACAGAGATGGTGGGATTTCATTTTAAAACCTTGATTTTTTGTTTATCAACACCATCAACACTATCTCTAAACCAGAGAAAAAAAATGAATTAAATTGTTTTAGAAAATAAGGAACTTTTAATAACACCTAGCACTCATACCATGAGTAAAAGAATCATTTCATATAAAATCTAAGGAAAGAGAATTTCCATGTAGGGCATACATGATAGGGACAGGTTTGAGTATAACTTATCTCAAAGTTTTGCAAGGCAAATATTTTAAAATTTGTGATCTTTTAGGATTTTATATCATTTATCTATATTCATTAGGCATCTTGATGTTAGTATCCAAGCTTCAACATAGAATCATTCACTCTTTACATATACATTGCACATGTAGCGTAAAGGCAAATTGTGTGTGTGTGTGTGTGTGTGTGTGTGCACATGTACACGTGCATGTGCTTCTGTGTTATACAGGCACACATAGCATATTCATGACCTTACAACCTCATACCTGTCTGAAGCTTCTTATACATTTGAATGACTGAATGTGGAAATTAGCATGCAACCCCCAGGGTTGTTCCTTGGGAATTTTCTACATTGTTTCTTGAAACAAGGACCATTATATCTAGGACTCACTTATTAGAATAGACTGTTTGGTCATTAAGTCCTAAGGATCTGCCTGTGTGCTTCCTCAGCCGTGGGATTACAGTAACACCTCATGAGCCTAGTTTCTTTTTTTTCCACATGAATGTTGGGATCTAAGTCGTGTCTTTATTCTTGCATAGCAATGTTTTATGATTGTGCAATTTACCCAACTCCTAAAGAAGGCTTTAGAGTTAATTTGTCAAAAGTTTCTACACATAAATGGAGCTTTCCGATGTAGATTTTTTTTTTTTATTTGTGGCATTGTGTAGTGGGAGATATTTAAATCTCCAACCCAACTAGGACCAGTCAATGAAAACACAACTCAGTAATTATGAATATATTCTGTAAGCCTAGATTGGGCAGATACCCCTAGACTATTCTATTTCCCAGCTATGAGACTCTTATAACTTGAGGGTTTTCCAGACCCTGCATTTGTCCTTCTACCTCCTGTTTCCCAGTTGTCCTCCTCCATTGTCCTCTGTCCTCTTCTCTCTCCTCTCTTCTCCCCAGTCTTCCTCTCTCTTCTCTCCCCTCTTGTCCTCTCCATTGTCTCTGTCGTCTTCCTCCAGTTGTCCTTCAGACTCCTTCCCCCTGCTCTCTTCCCACCAATCTTTATATCTCCACCTCACCTTCCTCTGCCCAATCACTGGCTCCAGCCTTTTATTTTACAAATTAAGATGGGCAGAAGTTTCCCTAGAAATCACCTGTGTAATGACTCATACTTCCTCTGCAGCCCTTTACAGGAAAGGGGAATTAGTATCAAAGTACATGACCAGAGCTATCCACAACAGTACTGGTAGCTTAAAATTTGGATTTGAGAACATTTTTGAGTTTTCATTTTTCTTATTAGGAATGCTGAGTTCATATATAAGAAAGAAAGAGACTTATCTAATACTTCTGTTGTTCCCAGATATTATTTGCAGTGAAATACATAACAGCTTGCCATGTTGAAGAGCAGTGCATGTTAATTCTTCAGGTTTATTAATAACAACTGTCAAAAATGTTGATTTCTTTCTTTCATCTTTGTGTGCATTTATAATTCAACAGGAATGAGGGCACAGATTATTTACAGTTCTATTCTGCTGTTTTCTTTTTGTCTGAACTATTGCTGCCACTCTCAATTCATCTAAAATCATCTCCAAAGTTTCCAAGATGCCACTTTAAGGACCATGATTTATTTTTACCAGTTTCTACTTTTGAGCCTTAGAATATGTCTGTATTTTTGTTCTGTAAAAATATAGCTACTATCCACCATTTTGTATGTTTGATACATTTTCTTTAAATATAGAATGCTTTACCATAGTTTGTAAGAGCTCTAATTCTATATTAGATGTTGAAAATGATGTTTGGGAAAGGTTCTTCCTATTCATTTTCACATAGCACTGCAGGAAAGGCCAACCATCTAACTACTAGTTAAGAATTTGCTGTCTAATCAAATGTGTCTCTATCATTGTCACAGTGTTACTTCATTTGCTGTGTATGTAACAGGAGTATCACATTATTTTCAGAGATACTTCTGGATAAAGCTTTGGCAAAATTATTCTCTAGAATGAACAGCATTAAGACACAGATCCCGGTATATTATAAAATTGCAGTTATTATTTCTACTCTTTCTATTTAATATCCACTTAAGTCCAGGACTAGGCTGATAAAGAAGCCCATATCCAGGACACTATCAAGTTCTTGACACAGGGCAAAATAAAAATGAAAACAGAAGAAAAAGAAAAATTCAAGGAGATGTAATGCAATGCTGATAAGCCTCAGGTGGAACTTCCCAGGTCACCAACTCACACTTGGGTTCTGCATCTCAGCATAGAATTTATGATTTTATGTATGTATTTTTTGTATAGGGGGAGGATAGTCGAAGGAACAAAAATATTGTTATCATAACACTTAACCCATATATTCTATAATGAAAAACATATAAAATTGGTCTACATTATTTTCTCACATATTTAAATATATGGAACTCTGGTCCATTAGTAGACAGTTAATCAAATAAATCAGCAATCTAATACTCATTCTCATTATTTTATTGGTAAAAGTAACTGGCAATGCCCATATTCCTCCTCTTTATGCTTTCCCAGCAAGTAACTATCATCTTTAAGTTATGTGACATGAATTCTTTCATTCGTGACTCTTCATTTTGGTGCTGACCTTTAACTTTCTTTTCTTCTGAGCTACCAAATTCATGTCTCCTGAGTTAGGTTTACCCAAATTTTGACAATATTTCAAAACCCTGAAAATTTTGGTGAATCCACCATTCAGTTGAGTTTTCATAGTTTATATACTCAATTGCCTCCTGGGATCAGGAGACTAGGGTTTAGCTTGGGTAGAATTACGTATATACAAAGATATAAGAACGGGGAGCTGCAAACTCAGGTGACAGACTGTAACCTCTGTCCACCCATCCCTATATAAGAGAAGATACACAACCTTCGTCTTGAGTGTTTCGCAAAAGCAGTCTCAACTGCTCGGATAGAGATGATAATGACTGTTAACATCCACGAACATCTTTCCATCATACTTAATAAGTCAGAGACAGACACAGCATCCATTATGAGCTTAAATGAAGAAGGCAGCTTGTGTTTCTTGTTCACTCATTTTCAGTGACAACACTCAGCATTCTATGGGCACCTTGATCTTGATATGGCACAGAATATAAGTTAAGCAGTGACATACATGTCAGGAAATAGCATTGAGCTGGTCTAATCCTTTAACATATTAAGGTGCTTCACAATCTCCACTACTGTAACTGAAGTATGATGAAAAGTCACTGTTTATAAGATGTCAAGGTAGAAGATTGAAATATGAAAGCAGTGATAAAATTAGTAAATATTTGTTAGTGATTCTGAAATAAGTACATCAAAAAATTGTGTAATAAAAAACTTTGAAGTTATTAACTTGGCAGACAATAATTATACTTGAGTATGTATAAATACTGTTTCTGCACTTAGTTACTAATTTTTTAAATATTGAGTAACTTAGTTTCTAAAATTGAATATATTTATGAGATTTGTAAATGCTTATAAACAGTTTGCACTTCCCTAAATTCTGTGCAAACCACATTAGATAATTCAAACATTTGTCCTGGATTCATGTGTGGTACAAATGTCATTAATATATAAATAGGTATATAGAGCTGGAGGGATTGCTCAGTAGTTAAGAGCACTGGCTGCTCTTCCAGAGGACCTGAGTTCAATTCCCAGCAACCACATGGTAGCTCACAACCATCTGTAATGGGATCAGATGCCCTCTTCTGATGTCTCTGAAGGCAGCAAAAGTGTACTCATATAAATAAATACACCTTTAAAATAAATAAATAATCACGAAATTATTACATAATCTCTGCTCTCTCTGTATTTTTATTTGCTAAATGACTGTGAAGAACATACGAAGCCCAAGGTTTAATCTCAGGACCACAATAGAAATAAAAACTATGGTAAGTTTTAAGGTATATGTTAAAAGAAAAAATTTGCTTATGTAAGGTATCAGAGAAACCATTTCTGAGGATGTGACTTTCATGTCAGGAACTCAATAATGGAAGAGTGTATGAAAAAAATAGAGATGATTTTATTTTAAAAAGGGAGCAATTCATGTTTTAGAAGACAGAAGGGAAAGAACCCAGGAGGTTTCAGGTAGGTTATGAAGTTTTTAATTGCCTTCTGCATTGAACAGCATTATTTCTAGGTGATAGAAAATTCTTTTGAAACTATAATATATAATTTACTCTGACTGTAAAACAAGGCTATTTAAAAGTACTGATTTAACAAGGTCACTCAGGCATTTTAGCACCGGCCTTATTAGGATGCCAACCTCTGTTGTGTATTAGAAGCCAGGTGACAAACACCTGGTACAGTGGTACATACTGGTCATCCAATAGTTGGGAAAGCTGAGGCAGAAAGATTCCTGATGCTTGCTGAACAGATAACACAGCTTGATTGGTGAGTCCCAGGCTCGTGAGAGACCCTGACCCACCAAATTAATGATAGTAGCTGAAGAATGATACCAAGGTCGTCCTCACCTCCACAGACATTCACACACATGTGCGTGCATTCTCTTACATACATATAAGCACGTATTCAGAGAGTAAAATGATAAATGAATAGACGGTGGCAGTTAAAGGAGATTATATTATTGAATATTTGTTTCTGAAAACATTTTGAGTAATATAGAGTTTTATGTGGGAAGTGGTTGAAATACAAGTCTATTCTACATGATAAGGCACAAAGAGTGGAATGACCCAAAGTGCATGTTTACGGCCTAATAAAGGATGTGTAAGTCAGTGGCAGTGACTCTGATATTTCTGTGTGCTGGAATTCGATCATTCAGCATTCTGCATTGTGTGAGCCTGTAGAGAGGACATTAGATATTTGCAACCAGATTTTCCCACACTGAAAACTAGTAATGTCATTGATTCCCCAAACTTGCAAATGGTACTAATCCATTTCAGACAGTCTTCCATTAACTAAAACACATGACACAGGGCAAGGTTAATGTCAGTGGTGTGGAAGTATACTCTTTCCACAGAGGAAGGCAGAATCCATGGTTGACCTTGCATAGGTGAAGCTGAGGCTTACTGCTGATGACTATCTATCTGTAGCCCACAGAGAAATAGAACTGTTCACTACTGAGCATGCAGGAATAACCCGATTTAGGGATTTTAAAGATAATAATAGATATATTTATAAATAATGTAATCTTACATTCAATCAGAATGTTTAAATTCCAGAAGGTATTTAGGTTCTTTAATTTATTTTCCTAAGTATCATAACAAGTTATAAGTGGATTTGAAAATTAGCATGGAAATTTGAAATCTCTTGAACTGATTAAGATTACAGTTAAGCTTTGGATAAGTATTAAATAGAATGATTAGGATATCGTGTTTAATGTAAAGTAAATTCTAAATAAATACTGTCTTTACTGGGAGTTAGAAAATGATGGTTTTTAATAAAAAGCATAATGCCCAGTCTCAATGAATACTCAGGTTTAAGTCAGTCAAAATTTTATAACATGGCGTATTTAAAATAAATCTGAGCTGGGCTGTGGTTGCAGATGCCTTAGATCCCAGAAGAGAGAGAAAGGTTTCTGTGAGTTTGAGGCCAGCCTGGTCTACAGAGTGAGTTCCAGGAGAGCCAGAGATACATAGTCAAAACCTATCTTGAAAAAAAAAATGACACATCATCAATAGATAGGTAGATGATAGACTGATAGATCAGTAGATGATAGATGATTTGATAGATGGTGATAGTTGAATAGATAGATAAATTATAAATAGATGGTAGATAGATGATAAAATGATTTTTATATATATGCAGAGAGAGAGAGGGAGAGAGAGAGAGAGAGAGAGAGAGAGAGAGAGAGAGAGAGAGAGAG
>NW_021620702.1:3149192-3161388 GCF_004785775.1 Grammomys surdaster | reverse complement strand
AGAGAGAGAGAGAGAGAGAGAGAGAGAGAGAGAGAGAGAGAGAGAGATGATTTTCATTAACATAAACCAAAATCATCCTTAGGTTCTAAACAAGAGGAATTGGTTTGCTAATGTGGGTTTAGACTATAGGTACATGCTTTAGGTAGAAAAAGAAAAAGGATAAAAAGTAGCGGTTTTCCTAAAAGCAAGATAGTTTTAATGACTGAAAGGTCCCATCGAGTTGGCAATGAACTCCTAGTTTAGATAAGAACCCTATATTCTGAATTTCTAACACACCAAGTGAGTTCCTCACTTTCCTGTTTTTCTGTGGTTTTTTTTTTTGGGGGGGGGTTGGATGCCAGGGAGGGCACTGGAGATAATTATGAAGAAAACTTATGCCTCATAGTCATGCTCAATAAGATACAATTGTGTATCCTTCAATTTTTCAGTGTCAGAGAGAAATACCAGAGTGGAAAACAGTGTGGTTTAAGACATGAGGAAAGATACATTATCAAAATAATACTATATCATATGTTCCCCTATGCTCTAACTCAACTCAGATAACCCTCTGAGTCCAGTCAGTAGCATATGGGAATCTCATATTTATGGATTCCCAGGCTGTAGAAGACAGAATGTGCACGTGCTCACAAAAAGAGCACTGACAAACCAGGAAATTTAAACAGGCATTCTCATCTCTTCACTACGAATGTTATATACTTATTTCTGTCTGGAAAGAAGAGAATAGATGTAGTTCATAACTGCAGTTTGCGCTATCTGGAGGGCCAGTCTGGACCTGAATCTCTCAGACAATTATTGTTATATCCCAGACTCTTCCTCCCAAGAACTTTATTCTGAGCCTTGATTCTCAGTCAATAGAACCAGGTCCTATAGAAAAGGTCATGTGTACTTTCCAAAAGAGTTTATATGTAGTCAGTCATAGCGTTTAGCTTTAATGTGGTGATTGTCACCAGAAAAACTTTTTTTTTCCATAGTTGTGTTTAATATATGTCTAAAAGCAAGGACCCAGGGTCTAGAATTATGAACCACCCACTGCTGGCTGACTAAATTGTGTTGAGCCAAATTTCCTTCTTTCCACAATCAGATCATTATTTTGCCAGCCGTGGCATTTTCAAGAACCCACCACACACACACACACACACACACACACACACATACACAGACACACACACAAAGCTAAAATGATTCCAGATTGATTTTTAAAGAACAATATCTGCAGAGTGCTAAATGTTTTTCTGCACATAGATAAACACTGGAGAAACCAGGAAAGCATAAACACAGGTGATCTTTCCAAAGGGAGATAAAACTTGGGTATTTTTTCAGAACGCTGGAGAAAAATGTAGGCTACAGCTTGGTAATCCTTTGTTTCCTGTTGAGTAATGTGATTGTAATAGCAGCTTCATTATTCAGCATCAGGAAACAGTTGAAGTAAAATTTTATCTTACATTTGTACGTACTTAAGTTTAAAGTTTAAAGTACTTAAATTATTTATGAGTTGAAGTTTAGCTCCAAACTCTTTTGATGACCCACCTACGTACTAAACAACACCCTCCAACATTCCACAGCGAAACTTCCTCTTCTTGCTATGGACACGTAAGTTGAATTTATCGAACATGAGGAGTACTTTTGACGTTGAAAGTAATTTTCCTATCAACATCAAATGAGACTCCTTTTGCTCTCAAAGTTCAACAACAGCAACAAAAAGAAGAGTGAGAAGTTAGAAGGAAAGATGAAAATACACATCCTGCTTTGGACAGGCTGTATGTCAATGCTATGCGTTACACTGCTATGTGCTCACACTGAAGGAATTCGGTCTGCTTTGTGGAACTTCATTCCTGGCCCTGAAACACTTCATTCCTGGCCCTGAAACAAGAAGCTGCCTTTCAAACACTCAGGCTTCTTTCAGAAGTTATTGATTTGTCTAGTCTAATGTTGGTAAGCCACAGAGCTTCTAATTCAGACTCAGTCTTTTGAATTGAGGGTTGTTGAATATGCAACTGCTTCTCTTGATAGGTAACATCATCATATATCCCTTTTCATACTCAGTGACTCACCCCTCTCCTCCACTATAACATACTAGTTTGGAGAATAAATGTGTACTTTACATTGATTTTGATCCAACAACATTTGCCCTGGCTGGTCCTGAATGGCGAGGTCACTGGAGCAATTATAAAACAAAATCCCCCAGCAGACCTTTCATCTACTTGTAATATAAAATCAATAACATCGAAATGGGACTGAGATGGCATTTTAATGCTTGCCAAACAGCATTTAGACATCTGAGCTGCCTCAGATGAGGTTTCAACATCCATTTTGGAAACAGGGACAAAGGTGTTCTGTCTTATTTTAGCCTGAAAACTCATGTATAGAGTCAGGTAAGAAATGTATCTAATGGCTGTGGTATAGACTATGATAGTAAATTTCATGGAAACCCAGGTTATTGTACTTGCTAATTAACTACAACATTTTATACGTGTAGAAATTCTTAAATAGAAGGGGTATTTTGTAAACAACATTTAAACATATTAACTGAGATGAATTAAAGTAATACTATCTCAGTGAATATCTTATTCTCATGGAAATTTTAAAATGTGGATTTGCTCGATACTCAGTGATGGCACTTTTTGTATTTGGTTTTAAAATTTGCAAATGTTAGTATTCTGTGTTAGTACAACATCAAGTTGTATTTGAGACTAAAATGCATTAATTAAATGAGAATCTCTTTTATCAAAATTAATAACTACTTAAAAACAAAAATTTTAAAAATGGCTATCATTTATTTTTTAATTTAGTAAGAAATAGACCTCATTAGGGTTTGCTGACTGATGAAGACATCCCTTTCATTGCTGGTTAATAAATTCCCTGTATTAGGACCATGATCCTCACACAATATTTAGGAAATACCCTCAAAACACACTTTGAAATTTTTTCGAGCTGGTGACTGTTCACTAAATGAGATTAAACTAACACCATAGAACCTTCAGAATTCCTTCAGGAGGCATTTAGTTTTAATCAGCGAAATCAAAAGACTCAATTAGTGACTTACATCATGCAATATTTACACATCCTTTGTAAGCAGGTCAGTTGCTAAACTAGCCCATTTCTGTCAATAGCGGTACTACTTCAGAAGTCTGTGAGTAGATATAAATCAGCCAGCTACTGTTCAAAAGAGTCCCCTAATCAGCTAAAGTAAGTCCTGGCACATACCAGACTGGGAAAAAAGCATACTTAAAAAAAATCTCCCTCATTAGTTATTACTGACCTGTTGGTACAGTTAGGACTTATATGCTGAATTGCCTAAATGATGAATTATTCACAATTCTGAAGCTACTCAAATCTATTATACAGTTGATTCTTTCATACTATAAGGGCAATCACACTCCTAAATGCTTACATGCACTACACTCTCTATTTGTAAATTATATATAATTTACAGAGTGTAATTATTAACAGTTTCTTATAGTGTTAAAACCTGTAGGTTACAATGTTTCGGAAATTATGTGAGAATATTAAAAATAGCTTAGAAGCTATTAGGATGCCCCAAACTCTACTTTCTACAATGGATGGCAATAATATTAATAACATCAGTATCTGAATCTGTGAATAATATACTGAATAAAATGATGTCTTCATTTGAAAAAAATGAGGTTGGTAGCTCTATCTTACCTCTTCTATCAGCAACTAGCTCTAATTATTTTGAATAATGCTATCAAGTAAAGTAGGGTCATTTATTTATTTTTTATCATGTTATTGAATGCTGCTATATCATCAACTAAAAGTTTCCATGAGTATTTTAAATTGTTTTTGGAAACACTTAGCAAGTCATGCCATATTCACATAACTGTATGTCATATCACTATAACTGTAATGTTCTAGAATAAAGCAGTATCTATAATTATTTGTTTCCTGTTTTTAAAAATATACCAGCTAGCTTACTAGTTCCTCTTTTAAAGGCTGTATCTCAATCTACACAGATACTTTTAGAACTGTGTTTGCAATGTTGTGCTTCTTACAAGAGTCGTTAGTTTGTACTGTGAAAATATATTCTAGCAAATAACAATGAAATCAATGTCCTGGAAATATATATATATATATATATGTGTGTGTGTGTGTGTGTGTGTGTGTGTGTGTGTGTGTGTGTGGTGTGCGTATGTATGTATATGTATATATTAAAATGTTTCTCAATATCATATGAGCAAGAAGAGAGAACGACTTCCTATTACACAGTAATGTCAAATTACAGATGTCAATGTACTTCAAAATTTTGGATACAAGATGTCCAAAGAATAATGTGGTAGTGAAAAATTAGACTTAGTAAAAAGGTAATGATTCAAAATTATCATTGGGTTTCAGTATTTAGATCTTTGTAATTATTCCTTCAATCTATGAAGTGCTCTATAATATCAAATATAATAATATTTAGAACTGAACCACAAATGTCAAATCTTGACAAAGTTTAGTGAGATCGATGACATACATATGAAAACAAATGGTTCTTACGTAAAGAAATTTCTTTCATATATATGTATATATATGCATATATATACACAATTCTACAGATTTTATTTCATGTAGCTCATAATTTAGACACATAGAAAACATAGTTTTCTATACATAAAACAATAAAATTTCAACTTTTTAAGTTTTTAATTAGAACTGTGTAAATTCTATCATTTACAATACACTGAAGCACACAGGTGAATGGTCAAGTATATATAAACAGTATTAGTGCATCTAGAAAAATACATTGTCATGGGTAGTTTGTGGAGTTGAATTTTATTTGAGAGGGGTTGTGTTTTGTGGAAACAATTACCAAACTGTGCACTAATAGCAGGAAACATGTTTGAGATGATGTGAGAAATACTTACGAGGATGTATTGAAGTTTAAAAAATAATTTAAGCAAGATGCATAATACTCCAAATTTTTGTATCCATACTCTATATCTTGTATTCATTAAATATCCCCTGCTAAGATCCAAACCAAGTATGAGTATGCTTACTGAAAGAAAAGCTAAGGATAAGATGAATGCAACAATATATTTTCTGATCATTTCATATGTATGAGGATGGTGATATTAAAATTTCTATAATTATATAATCATTAAGCGAGTGAAATCCACATGCCATTCATGGAGTAAACAATTCGGGAAAGTGTTTCAGAGAATCTGATTTTGAAAAAAAAAAACTTGGATCTCTGTCTTAATTATTCAATTATATATATATATATATATATATATATATATATATATATATATATATCGCAATACTAACTACTTGTCTAAACAATAGCAAACATATGTGTTCAAAGTTACCATAGGGCAGAATCCAATTGTGCTGCTAGTTTTACGTCAGCTTGACATCAGCTAGAGTGAGTCCCTAAATTGGTTTTTATCACAGCAATTACTAAATCTAACTAGAACACCAGCAATTAAATATTCAACTTACTTTTAAAAATAAATATTATCTTAAGAGGTATTAAGGGTATGAGAGATTTCAAAAGTCCATTAAATTACATTTGCCTGAGAATCATGTCACTATATATTGAAAGCAACCAAGGTATGAAAGCAGATCAAAATAGTACTGACTTATTTTCACAGGTAAATGTTAAAAATCTTAAAAAAAAAAAAGATGTGCCACACCACAATTACTCTCTAAGATGGATGCTTAGAGTTTCATGTGGTACCCAAAAGGCAACTTAAAAACTAAGACACAGTGTATTCAATTTATAATGTTTAAAGAGATTATTTATTTTTGTTTTATTTTTATTTGTCTTTGCCTGAATGACTGTTTATCATACAGTTTCTGAAGAGGACAGAAGAGGATGTTAGATCCTTTCGGTCTGGAGTTATAGACACTTGAAAGCCTCCATTTAGGACTAGGATGAATGGGTACTCTTATAGTTAATCCATCTCTCCAGGTCCTCATAAATGTTTTATAGAGGATTTTAATTGAAATCCAACAAATAATATAAAATATTCATAAAAATAATTTTAAAGCACGGTTTTACTATGTGTGCATGCATGGTGTGTGTGTGTGTGTGTGTGTGTGTGTGTGTCTGTCTGTGCTTTAAAACACAGTGATTAAACAGTAAATAGAGAAGATAATTTCTGTGAACTTTTGCTCATAAAAATATAGAAATATATCTGTAAATGAAGCTAATTTTTACCATTGGCAATTAAATTGCAGACCAATGGTTGGGATCTGTAACACTACTATATGAAAAAGCATGGCATATTTCTGGCATATTATCAGATATCCTGAACTTCTACTTCATTAGTTTTTTTTCTGCTCCCTGGTTAAAAGTATTTGAAAATATTTCAACAATTCTCGCTGTATTTAATCCAAGAATTTAGAAACCGGAAATATGAGTGCCCAGTCAATATTTATACAGTGATAAATGTTAATCAGGACTTGTCCATACAAGTAATTCTCTTTATCACAAGGAATCTTTCAGGATTTGACCTTCTAATAGAATTCACTAATCATGGCAAAATGTCACAGAGGACTCCTGAGAATATTCCTCATTCATTGAAAGAGCAGTAAATCAGTTGACAGGATACAGTAGAACTGGTTACGTTAGCTCAGTTGCTCATACAAATTGTACCTGACTTCTGATCTGCAGATGTTTTTACCTGTGTTTTACTTTGTCCTTCAGATTACCTTCTCTAGTCACCTGCTGGCTCAACAGTCACACCTGCTTTCATAAATTTTAGTTCCGTGGCCTCTCTCTGCCTAGTCATGTTTCCCTTTTTTGTTTGTATTTTTTGCACAGTATGCCTAGCGCTGGAAGGCAGCTCTCACAAATGAGCCCTGTCAGTCACTTGGCAGGAAATACATTAAGCCCTCTTTCCTTTTTGCAGATTATCTTGTTTGAACTGAGTATGCAAAAATCACGCAGTTAAGACAATTTGCTGGAGCAAAGGCATTAATAATATTTTCTCCTTGTCAATTATATTCCATGATTATAGATTAGGGTCCAGATTGTATTGCCATCTTACTAGAGTCTAGGGTCACTTGTATTATATACTTTTATTTGAAGTTAATAAATCAAATTAAGGGTATTAAAAAGTAAAATTTAGTGTCATGATGTGAGGAGGGCGAAGGAAGACAAACTGATGAGCCACAATTTAATGGAAAAAAAGGAATACACATGAAGAGAAAAATTATCAAGGTCAAACCCCTCCTGTGACTGATTTTGTGCTGAATTCCCTCATCTCTAAGATAGAAAGCCTAAAATTTTAGATAATGTCTCATGCTGCTGTTGACCCCAACAATCACACAGCTAAATTTCACGTAACACTTAGCTTTCATTCCATTGATAAACACGTTCCTGTTGTTGAGCTGATCTTTTCTGTTCCAATCATGGATCAGGTGAGAAGAGCACAAAAGTGGTTCAGTTATATAATCGTGACGACCGTGTATTGATATAACTCATGATGATGTACCCCTGATGAGTCTTAACTTGGAAAGACTGATTGAAAATGGGTTTACTGAGATATTCTTCAACTACATTCTAAATACTTACATCCAGGGTCTGAGAAAACGGTTTAGTGTTTAAAGTCTTTGCTGTTTTGAAGAAGACCTGGGTTCAATTCTCTCACAATCACCTGTAGCTCAAGATCCAGAATATCCTATGCCCAGTTATAGCCTAATAAGGTATTGGATATGAGCCTGATACATAGAAGTGCAGAAAACAAACAAACAAATAAACAAACAAAACAAAAAAACTGCATACAAACAAAATGAAATAATAAATTTTTGAAATTATAAAAATATGTAACAATTAATAAACTCAGGAAATCGAGAGTGACTGAGAAGTAAATGAAAAGTCGCCTTGTAGAGTATATGGGGTTACCAACTAAAGGAGAAGAAAGTACACTCATTCAACTTCATTATGTCACCAAATCAAACCTTCAATGACAGGAATGGGTTAAATATTGTTGATTCATTGGCAAAAGGTCCGAAAGACTTCCGTCCTTTAGTATAACAGACTATCAGTGAGGTTATTGGCAATCATTCTCCATAAACTGATGATACAGCCCTACTTCTGAAGCTACAACATATGTGTGTCATTGAACGTGGAAAAATGTGTCCAACTAGAAGCTTCACCCCTACAGAGAGCTGTCTGCAAGATGTACCAGTGCATTAGCGGTACAAATATCATGGGTGCAACCAACCACACTGATCTGGTTTAAGCCCTCTCCATAAGATGGACATCATACACAACACTGCTAAAGAGTCAAGAAACTAAGATGGTCAGGTCACGGGCCTAGGGCAAAGTTATTATTCTGCTAAAGGAGCACAATTATGAAACAATTTCTAATGAAATATTAATGTAATCATAGAGTGGTGCTCAACACACATCAGAGAAGCTGCTTCTTAAGGTAGATGGTAATTGACAAAGTGATTCACAACTGGACAGTGTGAGGAGTGTGACACACTTTGAGCACTCAATTCTAAATGAGGTATCCTTGTCAACTATGTCTACTGAAGGCTCAGAAGTTTATATGAAAAAGAAGACAGAAAGATTTTAAAGGTTAGACATCACAGGACTGTGACACACATGAAATCATAGTAGTTGTGACAGTACATTCAAGTTCTGCACAGGTTTAAACATACGAATTCTCAGCACTGAGAAAATGAAGAAGACATGACTGAGCATTAAGAAAGAAGAAACTACTCAGGGGAGGCTCTATGCTCAAGGAGTAATTGAACAATACAAGGTTTTCTCCAGTGTGTGTATGTTTGTGTGCTTTCCATTCTGTTTTGATATATTTTTGTTTGTATTTATTTTTATTTTTAAGTTTATTTGTGTTTGATTTTCATCGTTTTGGGTAGTTTTTCTTTTCTTCCTTTTCCTCTGTTTTTTTTTTCTTTTTGAGAGAGGGGAGAGAGATCAAGAAAGAGAGGGGGGAGCATGAACTTTGATGAGTAGTAGGGAGGATATGTAAGGAGGAGGGAAGAAGATGGCCAATAATTTATTATAAGAAAAAAACTAAATAAAATTTTACAAAGAAAACATAAAAACATTTACATGCATAGCATAGGAAAAATAAATAAATGATCATACCCACACCTAAGTGTATATCTTTCCCAATATCAAAGAAATTTGTTCTTTCAATGGATGACGCTATTATAGTAACCCTCAACTGTGAAGATCAGCTCAGCTGATTTGGGAGATACAAACCCTAACAGATACCTTTCTACCAACTCCTATACATAAGGCTTAGGGATCATTATTGAAGAAGGGGCAGAAGACCAAACCAGAGGATCAGGGCATCTCCTCGAAGAGAGTTTCTTCTATATAAAATAAGGAACTGCACTAATGTGCTCTTTAAAATATGGTTGTCTAAACAAGGCCTGAACAATGGCACAAGCTGACATGCCAACATGGATGAGGAGATTTCACCCACAGATGAAGAGCTTCAAGCAATCAATGTGTGCAAGAGAGGAAGAATCAGTCTTCTCCGGGACCAGCCCCTAAAAGTTCATCTAATCTCCCATGTCAACCCTACATACTTACAGATACAAGAAGGACTAAATGGACCCAGCTCCATCACTATTGTTGTTGTTGTTGTTGTTATTATTATTATTATTTGTATGTGTAATGAGGAACAGATCATGAATTTCTGAAGAAATAGAAGAGCATAGCCAGAGTTGGTGAGATGGACGTGGTGCACAATGATTTTAATACAGTTCTTATGTATGAAATTATATAAAATATAATTTATATAATACTATGAAGATTTTTTTTATATAAAATTGACTTATATACTGTATCAGGAAAGCATGGCAAATGACGTTTTTAAGGATTTGTCTTGAAATAAAAAAAAAAATTGTTGAATTCCGAAGTGGGTTACAGGACACTACATGTAAGCTTTGTTTTCTTATAGTTAATATTGATGTCACATTAGAAATACCGATCGGCAGTTTGTTGTCATTATTCTATTGTTATATTTGTTTGAATAGTCTTAGAGATCAAACTAAAATTTGCCTAATTGCATGTGGCCATCCCATTTTGTTGTTATCAGTCACTGCTTCACTGTATTCACATCTGAATGACTTAGCACTTCGATTTCCTTTTCATACAAACTTTTTACCATACCAAATATATTTTACTGGTTATCACTAAAAAACATATCAAATGAAAGAGTTTTTTTTTAAAAAAATGAAATCTTTTGGTTACTTAACCACCAGCAATAGCTTCTCATGTGACACAATGTTCAGATACACCTGTTAAGGCACTGCCCAGCTTTGCGTTCTCATATTTCACGACAGTAAATTTATTCATTCTTAATGATGAGAAAGATTAAAGATTAGCATAATGTTCCTCATGGATTGTCTTTCTTAAAACTGTCTACCAATGGTAATAGCACAGTTACCAAAATTTGTAAAGGATATCTTTACTAAAAAAATAATAAATTAAAAAATTAAAAGTCTAAATGACAGTGGGCAGTACATATTGTCAGGTATTTCTAAAGCTGTTGATGGTTTTAGTAGCTAAATGAATTCAAAGGATGGTTTGTCACATGTATCAGGCAATACAGAAATTAAACGCAATGTAGCATCCACTATTAAAAGAATGACCATCCATTAAAATGAATAACTTATTTGAGAAACTTGGCAAACTAAGAAGAAAACAGTTTCCCTGGCTTCATTGAGATTTAGAAATCACTATGTGTTATAGACTTTAATCACTCTCATTCTTCACAGAGACAACTGCAAATTACTTGGGCCATAAAATAATCTTTCTTCTTTAAAATTTGAGATACACTACAATATCATGCATTTAACCACTAGTGCAATGAGCTGGTAATGACAGAGTTTTAAAAAATTAATTAAAATAAATAAATAAATTTCAGCTAAATTCCAACCATTATTACTCATTCCTTTAGCTGTGTATTTGATATCAGGTGCAATTATTGATGTAGTGTTATAAATACAAGGATTAAATCACA
Organism: Grammomys surdaster; assembly: GCF_004785775.1. Lineage (NCBI taxonomy): Eukaryota > Metazoa > Chordata > Mammalia > Rodentia > Muridae > Grammomys > Grammomys surdaster. The sequence goes on along the minus strand of NW_021620702.1, from coordinate 3,150,433 downwards.
TAATAAACTAGATATAGTACAGCTTTGAGACTTTCTGGGTAATTGTGTACAACCTCAATTACCATATTTAAGTCCCTTCCTCTTCTTTGTACTTAAATTAATCACAATAAACAATCTCTTTTCTAGAAGGTCTTAAGACCATTATTCTAGTCTCAGGAGAGGTATTCACTATGCTTTTCTTAGTATGAAAGAGGCAGATAGATTCTTTAAATTTCTATTTGTTTTTTGAGAATGTACAAGGAAGCTGTGATATTTCATCAGTAGCACTTACGCACATATGAAATTTACTGAAATTGTGTATTTGACTATAAAGTATATATTGCACAACATTGATGTCATTGAATTGCTTAGGATATAAATGCAGTTAAGCTAAGTATACACCATTTCAATTCCAGAATACTGTTATCAACATCATATGAGAAAAGTCTCTGTAAGGACTGAACTCAAGATCTCTCATAAATACTGAAGACAGCATTCATACTAGATTTCTGGCCACCCAGATGGATGGACTATTTTGAATAGAATTTGTTCTCTAGACATCCATATCTAATTAATCCTTTTGTGAAGTATTAGAGGTTAACATTTTAGCACACAAAGAAGTAAAATCAAGTTAAGTACTTATAGAATCATTGGTGTCACAGAATACTTTTGTCTTTTTTAGAGTGTGTCTGTATGTGTGTGCCTGTGTGTGTGTGTGGGCACACGTGCATGCACGTGTGTATGCACATGAGTGTGTTTATATGCACCATATACATGGAGGTCCCTTCTAGGCCCAGAAGACTGTGCTGGATGACTTAGAAATGGAGTAACAGGTGTTTGTGGGCCACATGATATGAGTGCTGGGAACCAAACAGATCCTCTGCAAGAGCAGTAAGTGTATTTACCAGCTGAGCCACCTCTCTAGCTGCTGAAAGCAGAAAGTTGGCTTTTTAAAGTAGTCACTATAGAAACATAAGTGCCACATGCTCCCTTCTATGTGGAAGAAGATCTAGATCCATCATCTAACAACAGTAGTCTACCCTGTGCTCTTGTTCTTATTCATTCTCTCTCTCTCTCTCTCTCTCTCTCTCTCTCTCTCTCTCTCTCTCTCTCTGTCTCTCTGTCTCTGTCTCTGTCTCTCTCTTCCTCTCTCTCTTTCTCTCTCTCTCTCTGTCTCTTCCTCTCTCTCTCTCTCTCTCTCTCTCTCTCTCTCTCTCTCTCTCTCTCTCTCTCACACACACACACACACACACACACCACAC
>NW_021620702.1:3082298-3149092 GCF_004785775.1 Grammomys surdaster | reverse complement strand
CTCTCTCTCTCTCTCTCTCTCTCTCTCTCTCTCTCTCTCTCCTTATGTCTATAAATATAAATATTTGGCTACATCCTATAATTTCTAGTTTTATTCAGTTAACTATACTTTTAAATTTATCTTTAAAATTGCTTTAGAACCAGTGTTTCTGCTAGAATGCATTGCTTAATTTCCAAGACTGTGAGTTTCAGAATTTCCTGGTGTTATCATACTGATTTGCAGTTTTTAAGGTGTAGTCTATTTTACAAGTATACGAGTTTTGCATGTATGTATGTCTGTGTACCATGTGCATACCTTGCGTGCAAAGAATCCAGAAGAGGACATTGTATCTCCCAGAATTGGAATTACAGAAGGTCGGGATCACCATGTAGGTGCTGAGACTCAAACCCGGGTCCTCTGGAAGGCATAAAACGCCTTTAACCACCCAGCCATCTGTTTAGTCCCTGATATAAAGTTGTAAATTTAGCCAAGACAGTTGACATAATTTAACTTATAGATTAAGAACTTTATAACTTTATAATGATCTTCATTGTCTTCTGATAGAGTATCTTTCAGATCTGTCTTGACTCTTGTATTCAGGCTACCAGCCCTATCTTACTAAATGAGTGAACCTGTTTTCATTCTTTTATGATAACCAGTGTATGTCCTTAAAGCATGGGGAAATTTCCTTCTAGCAGACTATATAAATGTTTCTTGATTTATAAGAGGGTTATATTAAAAAACCCATCAGAAGTAAACAAAAAACAAAACAAAACAAAAAAAACAAAACTCAAAAATTCATTTACTATGGTTAACTTACTGAATGACAAAATTCAGTAGCAGGGCGGTGGTGGCGCATGCCTTTAATCCCAGCACTTGGGAGGCAGAGGCAGGCTGATTTCTGAGTTTGAGGCCAGCCTGGTCTACAGAGTGAGTTCCAGGACAGCCAGGGCTACACAGAGAAACCCTGTCTCGAAAAAAACAAAAACAAAAACAAAAAATTCAGTGAGACAGGATCTCAGTTGCCGTCCCCAGTGCTTGCCTGACTGACTTGTTGCTGTAACTCCTTGCAACTGCCAAGCATGACGAGTTATTGCTTTTTACACTAGCTATCCAGGGAAAGAGTCACATGTAATATGATTTATAATGAATATGTATTTCCCTAACACCACTGTCACTTTGGAAAAGTTTAAGTTGAACTATCATAATTCAGGAATTCTATAAAGCTGCATTCTCTGTCCTTATACATCCTACAGTTTTGTGTCCCTTTCCAGATAACATAAACCATTTACATTTATAGAAATGAAGGGTAGATTTTGTGCTTTTTATGATTTTTTTTGATTTAGCAATTTAAATTATTTTTTATTAAGTATTATCAACATTTATTAATTTTTTTTTCTGTTTATGGGATTCGGGCATGCCGCAACAAATGTGTGGTATTCTGGGGGCAGATTTCAGGACAGTCAATGAATTTCTTTATTCATGTGGGTCCCGAGGATTAAACTCAAGTTGTTAGGCTGAGCAGCAAATATCTTTACCTGGTGAGCTATCTTCTTAGCCAACTCAATAATATTTTTATTATTATTTTAAAAAGTGTTTGTGTATCGATAATATATTTGTTGTTTCTATTTTCCATGAGGCATATGTGAAAGATATGAAAGACCTTCTAAATCCACTAGTCTATTTTGAGCTTCTACAATGTAGGCTTACATGAAGAAACTCCATTCATTTACCTAAACCCATATAAATTAATTAAGTATTGTGATAATTACATATTTTGTGCATTATATATCCATTAACAAATTACCACAGCTATAATTATTTTAATATGCTTGTACTTGACTTTTATTCTATAATTAGAGATGACTTACATATCATTAGTATAGGATTAAATTTTTCTGAATATTACGAAACCCCTTCACAAATTAATTAGCACAGACCTCATGGTGATGTCATTTATATCTCAGGGTGATGTCATATATGCTTCATGGTGATGTCATCTATATCTCATGGTGGTGTCATCTATACTTGCACAGATTAGTCCTTATTGTTCCTTATTTCTAAAACCAGACTTGCCGATATTCTTAGAGAGTCATTTTGCCATATTGCAAACATTAGTTGGCCTTTTCTTTATGAGAGAATTGTTCCTTTGACTTTAGATGCTGACAGAAATTATAAACATTTCTAAACATAGACCTAAGGTGTTCTTTTCTATAGATACATACATAACTATGATGACTTTCATTTTATAAGTTATAAATGCTATTACATTAATAACAATAATAGAAAATAAATATACAACTATTCTCTAAGTGGGGTTACATAAATGAGGTCCCCTCTTTCTTCTACGTCAAAATAGTATTTTTTTTAAAGTGTATGTACGTACGTTTTTTTCTCTACATCTGGGCTTGGCTTGATCTTATACACTTGGCACATAGTGACAGAGTTAATCTGTTTTTCATGTTGTATGCCTCATTGCCTTTTTACGTTTTCAAATGGGGGAGTTTTGAACTATTTATGTTAGAAAATTCCAGTACATTGCAAGTAAAACTTATTCAAGTTTCCTTATTCAAGTCTCTATCGAAGACAGATATTTTTAGGTTCTCCTTAGAAATTTCAGATTTGCCATTTCTAAGACTAAATCACCATCTTTTCCTTAAGCTAGTCTCTCCTGTTCACCTACTGCAGTGAATACCTTTTAAATGTATTTAAACAGCTTCTGTGTCTCCTGGGTCAGTATGGCACCATCAATTGGAGCACATGTTTAGGATTTTGTGGTTCTACTACAAACTCAATATCATTTCACTCTTATTTAAGCACTTATCAGAAACCACGTCTGTAACTTCTCTTGTTCATTTGACAGCAAAATAGCATGAATTTATTTCCTACATTTTATTGTTCATAAGCCTGTGTATAAAGAATTCATTCTAACTGTAGGGGAAAGAGTAAATAGGCAGACACTTTTAAACAAGTGTATGACATTTTCACTGAACACTACTTATTTTCTCGGTATTTTCAGTTGACAACGTCTTTCCCCTTTGCTTCATACCATCAATAAGTTAGGTGAGTATTACTTGAGCATGAAAACTGAAATGCTAGAAAAGTCAATCTGGTAAACAAGATGGCTGCTGAGTAGCTGATAGGAACCTGCCATATAGCACAGATATCCTGGACAAAATAGTGATTTTTGTCTCAGTTTGGATAGGGAGGGGTGGTATATTTTACTATATTATTGAGATGGGACTTAATTTAAAATTCATGAATTGTTTATCTGCTGATATCCTCACATAGTATTTTCACACACTTGCTGAACATTAGCAAATGCAGACTGGGAAATGAAAGCACGAAGAGAAGTGATGCTTACTTTCTCTGAAAGATTTTGATAATAAATATTCCAACAATGCCTAGCTACTCCCTGGATCAAGATGTCACTTTATATTGTTGCTTTAAAATTCTTTTCATCTTTATTTTTGAAGATTTTGAGTATGATATGTCTTAGTGAATGTATCTTTACACAACCTCCTATGTCTGGATGTTTATTTCTCAATATGCATCTTAGTAATACCCTGTCACTGTGCACATTGAATGGGCTTCCTTGTACATTTCTCTCTATTTTTCTTTATCTACTCATGGATTCATTTGACCGCACCCCATAATTAACTCATATGCTTTTCATTCATTTTAATTCTTCTGTCTGTCTTGTAACTCTGACTGAGTTATTTGAAATACCCTGATTGTTTTTTTTTTCTTTTCTGACTAAATTTGCTGTTGACAATGTCTGTGGAACTATTCAACTCTTTGTTCACAATTCCATTTTGGTAGAGTTATTTTTCTTCTTAATTTTTCTTGTAACTTACGGTGTATTTTAAGATTATTGCATATCAGTCAGTTAATGTATCTCTGTTTTGGACCAAATGTTGACTTTTTTTTCTTCTATGGTGTCATGGTATTTCGATTACTCCTAAGGCTAACACATGGAAACTCAAAACACTGACTTTACTCTTTAAATCCTGACCTCAGTAGGATAGCCCTGAGCAATCAGCCTACTCAGAATCACTTGGTCGTTGGTGATACGTGCCACTGGAATGACTAAGAGATGGAGTGTTAAAAACAAGACATTGCAATACTTAGTTTTCAGGGAGGGTAGGCTTAGCATTTGCTTCTGTAGGTCCAGGTCAGGATCAGGGGACCACTCCAGTAGAGTTACTCAAGTGTCAGCCTGTGGGGTCTGATTCTGTATTCACAAATGCTGACCAAAACATAAGTACTTAGAGACAACCTGGCACTGGGCTTGGTCTTGAGATGTGTATAGACTTATAGGCCTGGTCCTTGGATAGGCTTGATCCTTGGTTCATGGGAAAGCCTCTGGGAGTTTCAATGATATATCTATTTCACAGCAAGGCTTGAAGAGTATTCCCTGATATCTGATGAATGAGTTAATTAATTAATTAATTAATATGGTACTTTATAACTTTTAAGGTTGTAAAAATTACATGATAAATTTAGACATTTTATCCTCTATTCCCCTCACCCATTTTTCCTCCCTTTCCATTGAAACCCTTTCTCCCAGCAAACATTGCACCTACTTTTCTGTCGTATTTTAGTATGACCAGCTGGATTTAATTAGAGTCTGTTGCCTCAGTGTGAGCTGAAAATTATTTACTGAAGCAAAGGGCAGCTTATGAATGGCTGGCTACACCACTGAAGAAAATGACCATTATGTATTGTCAATAGTCCTTTAGGCAAGGTCATGAAGAAATGTTGATTGATCCAAAGTCTACAGGTCATGTGCAAACCATCATATCTGCAGTATGTTCATGTGTTTCATGTCTATGTCGTCTCTAAGAAAGAACCTTTTGCTTCACATACCTGCAGTCTCTGCTCTTTAATATTTTGTCTTCCCTTTAAGTAATTTTTTTTTCAAGAGATTCTCTGAGAAGAAAGAAAACACACCAATATTTGCAGTTCCCTATGTTGTATATCTCCTAGTTACTAAATATCTTTATTTCAATTTTAAAGTCATAGAATCATCGGCTGAACACGTTAAAAACCTTTCCCGAGTTATTCGATTTGTTACTGAAAGTGAGCCACTAAATAACACTGCGGTCTGATCTCTTGATTCCAGGCTTGAACAGAAATACAGATTACAATTTTATCCAGTGTCTCCTACTGTCATACCAAATGCGTGGCTTTTGTCACTTCTCCAGCTTATCAATTAGTACCACAGCTCTGAGGAGGGAACAAAGGCCTTAAACAAAGCCTTCTCTTTAATCTGTGAGATTCCCCGTCGTGATTTCATGTGCTGCCAAGTTTCATAGACTGACATCTTATTATACTCCTACAGAGAGAAATAGTGATATTAACAAGAGTTGGATACTCTGACCTGGGAAAAGATTAGTATAAATAAAGTCTTCGCTTCAGTGGATATTGGCTATTTTTGGAAAGCCGGTGTGATTACTATTGATACGAGTAACTGAATTATTCGTTTAAGTAACTGAGGAATTTGAGGTAGGAGGTAAATACTTGAGGGAGATCTACTAATCTTGTACCAAACCATCACTCTGAATACTTTTCGGTATCATAAATAGACATTCAACCATGAGGGGAATTTTCTTCTCTGAATGCTATATCCTAATTTGAGTACTGCACTTTCCCGTGAGTTTTCCTGGGAAAATGTGTCTTCGGTGATGACAGAGGACTTATGATAGATGAAAGAAACAATTTTACCCAGAAGTATCTTAGTAAAGCAATGGATTGATTGGGTGTTTTTTTATTTTTAAACAAGGATGCAATTAAGGGATTGCAGATGGATAAACAATTCAAAGCTAACTAGCTGTGTTACTGAAAAGCCAACCCTACCTGGGGTAGTCTTGTAAGTCTAATGAGGTTCTTCCTTCTCTCCAGAAGGAATTCTTTTAATTCTAAGAAAATAATTATTGAACATCTAAGAAGACATATTATGAACATAAATTTTGAATTAAGCTGGCCAATCATGGCACACACCTTTAATCCCAGCACTTGGGAGGCAGAGGCAGGCGGATTTCTGAGTTCGAGGCCAGCCTGGTCTACAGAGTGAGTTCCAGGACAGCCAGGGCTATACAGAGAAACTCTGTCTTGAAAAAAAAGAATTATTAATATGTTCATGTCTTTAATGTGTAAATGCTGAATAAATTACTAAATAAAATGGGAGTTTTTATAAAATATATTCATTGATCACTTAAGTAAGTATATGCTAACTTAAAAAGTAAATTAATAAACAATAATAATATGGAATACAACTAGTGGTGGCCAGTAATTAAGCAGTAGAATGCCAGCTACTCTGAATCACAAGGCTTAGCTTACTTCCTTTAGACTTAATCTACCTCAGATGTAGAAGTCATTCTTACTTTTATTTTGCAAATGAAGAAAATTGAACTTATGAGAGTTAGTACTTGAATGGAGGCCTCTCAGGATCTGTATTATCATGCCCAAGAGTTTCATTTAAATTTCTTTAGTGACTGTACTGCTAATTAATTTTAGAAGTAAATTCAACCTGAGTTTGAATAGATTGACTATCACACTAAAGTAACACAGAAAGACAAGAATGGCCCCAGGAATTGGGACCTGAGCAATGGAATAAATAAAAAAAAAAAAACAGTATTTTTTTCTTGTGCTATAATGGAAAACACCTATGCAGGGGAAAGTTGCAGAGAGATGAACCAGCATATTTTGAAAGGCCTTTTCTGCTGTCTGTCACACTAGTCTACCTTAGGGAGCCCGGAGGTCCAAACAGGGATCACAGATAGTGAAGTCTTGGTGATACTTAGAAATAGCAAGAAATGAGAGGATAACTGATGATCAGAATCCCAGAAGAGACAAATGTACAGGACACCAAGGGACAACAGCCCACTAACTTTCTGTGTGATTTTTCATATCACAATACTGGAAGAAAAGTGGTGAAACTGATATGAAACTGATATGAAATGCTACTTCAACCTCTAAGATTCAATTTTCCATAAAAAAGTAGAAAGGTATAATAACCAATTTTGTTATCAACATTATGTAAAATTGTCATTACTATATCTAGCAGACATTTTTGTTCTACTATTCCTATAGTAGATGGGGTTGTATTAGAATGTTTTATAAAAATTACATGTGGATCATGTGTCATGAAATCAATTTCATAATTCAACTGTAATACATATTCTTTCCATATAGAGTTATAGGGTAGGTTGGTATATGCTCAGATTCCAGGTCAGATTGATGTCTTAAATATTAGCTTTGACTCTTGTCATCTGTACATCCATGAAAAGAGAATTAGCTTCTATGCAGACAGATTCCTTCTATGCAACATGAAACCATCAATACGGCTGTGTCAGAGATTGCTAAGGAGGTAAGATAGTTTAATATCTGTGATGTACTTTGAGCAAAGCTTCAGACATAGTTACCACTTGTTGTTGGGGGTCAGCGTTAATGCTTCAGAGCCCACAAATTATGTCTCTAGCACCAGAAAGGATGCTTCCATGTTAAAATGAGAGAACACAAGTAGAATCTGTACACCAGAAACAGGCGGCCTTGCTATTTTCTATGAAACAAGCAGATAAATGCACAAGCTCTTCATTGTGTGTGCAAATGGTTTAAAGCACTCAGCTAAGAAGGATCTGGGTCCCAGTCCATGTTTTCTGAAATTCTGAAAGACTACCCAAAAGTCTGTAAAGAAAACATCTTTGAATGATCTCAAAGGTTCCCTTCCATGTAAGAGTTAGGTTAGAATTTGTGATTGTGCTCCTGTGTTTCCAAGCCATTAGGTGATCTTTTTTAATACTTTAGAATCTTGAGAACAGTGTTTTCCAGTTGATATTTTGCCTCTCACATATTTGAATAAGAGATCACAGAAATGAAGATATCAATAAAAGGCAAAATATATATTAACCACTGTGGAATATTCCCATAGAAACAGATACATGAGACAATAAAGATAAACTAAAACATAATGTTTGTTATAATAAAATGATGCAATTATGAACTCTATGATAAGACATGACAACTTTTACTCTTTCAAATGCTTTCTATTAATGCATGACTATAAATAAGTAACATGTATATTAATTTTGTCCAGTTATAGACTGAAATTCGAAGTGCATAAAATTGATGCTTTTGTATCGTCAGTTAAAAATATCAATAATAAATAAGAACTTTGAAATTTGGCATTAATTATCACTTGTCTTGTCTCAAATCTGTTGTGCTTGAAAAATTTCAGGGACCTTCTTCATATGAATAAGTGAATTTTAAAAGTAAAAAAAAAAAAAAAGAAAATTAGCGAAGGCTTCAGATGCTAGTTGAAAAAGACTGAGACTATCTTAAAAATTAAAAAGGAACAGATATCAAGGTAAGTTTACTGAATTCCTTTTTTTGTTTTTTTGGTTTTGTTGTTGTTGTTGTTTTGAGACAGGGTTTCTCTGTATAGCCTTAGCTGTCCTGGAACTCACTCTGTAGACCAGGCTGGCCTCCAACTCAGAAATCCGCCTGCCTCTGCCTCCCAAGTGTGGGGATTAAAGGCGTATGCCACCACTGCGCTGCTGAATACGACATTCCTAACAACACTGTAGGGAAAAACATGTAGTAAAACTGTGGTTGGCAGAGCCTAATGTTGAAAGAAAAGTTCAATGTTGATTTTATTATTTCTAAACTAGATGTTTGGAAAACTTCTCAAATATGATAAACCAAGTTTTCACAACTTGTTAATTTAACAAGAGGTGGACATGATTATCAGATGTTATTTTAATTTGAAAAGTTAAAGCGGGCGATAGTGATGGACAGCCTTGTTGTTAAGTGTGAAAACAAACTCTGTAGACCTTCTACGTCCTTGGAAGGGCACTGTAGCCTCATCCTGAGCAAATCTGCTGACCACACAAAATACATATCTAGAGCTTTGTGTTCTCACATTCAGCTAATCAAATCTGTCAGTGATTTTCTAAAAACAGCACATTAAACAGACACACTGAGTTATTATCAGCTTTTCAGTGACTAAATGTCTTCCTTGAGATTCTAATATAAATATTTTATAACAGATGACAGGATCTTTAATCCGTCACAGGAACAAATAACGACATTTGGAGAGAGTTTGAGAAAAAAGAAATACAGGATCAGCATAGTAGAGCCTAAAAGACACAAAGGAGAACGAAGGACTTCGCGTCTGGAAAATCTACTCTTACTTTGTTTCCTTGGCATTGTGCAAAGTCTCCGGCGGTGTTCAGACTGTTTTATTTTCATTCACTACAATGCTGAAGGACATTGGATTGCCCGCCTTCTCACCTTTTAACCAACAGAGTTGCATCACCCCATGTCAATTAAGCAACACTTGTGTAGTCTCATTCAGGAAAACACACCTTCGTATGGAAATGTATTCAATCAAAGATCATAACGTTTTATTGCATGTTTTTGTACATCAAATTCTTGACATTCCTTCTTGTAAATGAATTTCAGTTTATGAATTACAGAATTTGAAAACCTTTTCTGAGATACCAGAGACACTAGAGGTCGGCAGCATACTGTGAGGTCAGGGATCTTGGTACTGGAGATAATAATCTGCTTTAAAGTCCCTTCTTTACCTCCCCTTAAAGTGGCATCATCTTGGAAGCAACTTCCTTAAGGTTTGCATGTCATAAAATTCACTCGTTGAGTGTATTCAGCTCAGTTGTTTCAACAAATATGTGTAGGTGTGAAACATCACCGCAGTCCAGTTTCAAACTTTCCACCAAGTTCCTTCAGTTTAGTTCTCTCTTCAGCACAAATTCCTCTGCAAACATAGAAAACCGCACGTTGGCTGTTTGACTTTTAGGAAATGCATGCTTTATGCTTTATTAGAAGGTTTCCTCAGCTTCTTATTTGTATTTGTGTTCTGAACTGAAGAAAAGTTTAGCAACCAATTTGAATTCTACAGTTATCGAAGCACCCCGGAGGTACTGTCCACAGACGGCCTTTTGTGTCTGGAAAGCATTTTTGTTATGACCTGAATAGACATTTTTGTTATGTTGAATTGTTTTCTTCTATATCAATGAGGGCCACAAATACAAACAGAATATTTCCATTCCATAGTAACATTGCTTAAACGCTAAGGTTAAAACCAGTTCAGCCTCTGATGATGGAACCCTTCACTTACTCTAGGGCTCGGTCTCCTACTGTTGCTATTGAGTAGCTCTTGCAAGTGTGGACCACCTCAGGACTATTTGAAGAGTCTGAACAATGTTTCCTCCCAGAAAGTGAAACTGTCATCTCGTGTAACATTTCTCCGTCTCTGATTATGGTAGAGTGAAGAGAAACTTACTTTATAGTACAGAACCACAATGGTATATTGATGTATAGATGAAGCCTTTTTCTGCAAAATGTTACTGAAATGTATTTATGCCCAATGGCTACCAATAACTGACAAAACTGAGGCAGGAGAAAGTTCATGATACCAAATACAATGAACTAGAGAAAAATCACACATATCATTGCCATAAAATAATTTATTATTGGCAGGTGCTTCTCAGCAGTTTAGAGCATGCATAATAGTAAGTCTAATAAGATAATATGGACCTGTGTTGAAGAAAATAATTTCATTACTATTCATTAAAAAGACTATAGAACAGGGCCTGTGTTAAGAGAACCTGCCATTCTTCCAGAGGACCTTGCTTCAGTTCTCAGCACCCAGTTAGCAGCTCAAAACTGTCTGCATCTCCAGTTTCAGGGGATTGAATACATTTCCTTTTGGCCTCCATAGGCACTGCCTGTATATGGTGCACATATATTCAACAGGCAAAGCACTCATACACATAAAATAAAAATTAATAATATCTAAATAGAAAGAATTCAGGATGATGGTAGAAGTAGAGATAACCTCAGATAAATATATCTGTATTTGACCTTAAGTTTCTTCCACTTTCCACATTAAACAACCTCTGTCTGTGGAATAATATGTCAGTGATTCATGCTGGTTAATATACTATTGATAAGGGTTTTTTTTCATAAAGTGCTTTCAATTAAAATTGGTTCAGAACTGTTATCACCATTTTAATTTTACCACAAGTTAAAGAAAGGGATATAATTGTGCATTGGCTAGACTCCATTTTTTTTTTTTTTTTAGTTCCTGAAAATCTTCAAATCTTTGCCAACTCCTTTAGTTTGTCACAACTTGGGCTATCTTAGACAAAGCCTCATTAGGGCCAGAGGTTTTAAAATAAATAATTTCCTGGAAAACACACCAGACTGAAATTATCGCAATGAAGCGGACACAGTTTGAGAAGAGAACCTATTTTCTAGATCATTTGGTTTGTCTACATAGCAATCAATTTTTCATATGCCTAATGTACTTAGAGAAGACTTGTTTCAACTTGTTAGTGACACATGCTCCCTGAATTATCTGTCTATAATTTATTAATGAAATCAATACTTAGGCTGACATACTTCACTTAGAGAAAAGTATCCTGAGGTCAACCTGTGTCTCAAAAAGAAAGATTATCCAGCTTGCTGATATTTCTGTACAAAGAAATGATTTGTTATGTGACGGTTTATTACCTGTCAGCACCTTCCCAAGCTACCTCACGTCTGGCACTTCTACTGACTTCAAAGAAAGCTAAAATGTATTATCTCGGTGAGAGCGGGTAAGCAGGCAAAGATACAGTATCTCCTGGCATGAAAAGCAATCAATGAGCCATATTTTAAAACAACTGATAAAGGGAGGAAAACTTACAGAGGGGAATCAGGTGCATGAACACAGAAAGTATGTTTGATAATTGATGAATTGTAGGTGGTAAATATTTCACAAAATGATGCATTTAACACAGTTCCACTTCTAGGAGCATTTGGGCACAATGGCACTCCTCATGAGGAATTACTCAAACTATAGCTATGTTAACCTGCTCTAACTAGAGTCACACTTTGCTCCAACAATGACACAGAAGCTTCTTTATAACCTACACACTACCATATATATTTTATAAGCATGTTTCCTTCCAGAGCGTCAGAACTGCACTACAGCCTGGGAATCTGCAGATGGTTAAAGCTTTTACACAGCCACAGTAGAAAGATGAAGGCCAGAAAACTGAATGTGTAACCTGAACTGAATGTGAAAACTGAATGTGTAAAATATTTTTATTTAGAAAAAAATAATAATTCAGTAAATAGCTCCTTAAATTGCTAGCTTCCTCTGGTTATACCTCAGTTCGTATGGATCAAACACAAACAACAAAGCCAATATTGTTTGCTTCAGATCAGTATCTGAGGATTTTTAAGTTCAGAATTTTTGAGAACATCTAACCTTTAGAATTTATCTGATATGACTGCATGGAAGTGTACATTTATAATCCCAGCACTTAGAAGGCTGGGACAGGAGGACCTCACAGCTAGCATAGCCTACACACTGAGACACTACTGAGATATGAAGTACATACACACACACATGTACATAACATGTTAATCAAAGTCACATCTCCATTAATCATTTTAGGACAGCCTTTTGTATTTCTTTTGAGAGCCATGAAGTATCTGAAAAGGCTCAGTACTTGGTATTCAGAATCATTGTCAATCGCGTCTCTGTTCAGATTTCTATCTCTGAGTTTTATTGAATTGTAAGTGATATACAAATCAAACAAGTATTCAGTGTATGCATTTTAATGTTTGACCATGTTCATATACTTGTAATAACAGTCATATATACATACATATATATAAACATGTATTTGTATATTTCACTAGAGAATCATCTTAATTAAATTACTTAGAGGATAGTTATGCCATTAATAGATATTTTTAAGTACTCAGCACTGCGTCATGACAGCTGAGAGGCTGCAGAGCAGAACTCTGTAATGTCTTCATCTTTCAAGGCAGACACTCAATCCCTACTCACCAACAATTTCATTTGTTCCTGTTCTAGTCCCTCAGAATTGCCGTTTGTTTTCTGCTTTTATAAGTTTAGCTGTTGAGTGATGAATCCTGAAATACTTCTCAATATTTAATTGGTTCATTTCACTTGGCATGTATTCATGCATGTTGCTGAGAAATGACGACAAAGCCTCCTTTATCTTAACAGAGTAATATTCCATTGGATATGTACAGCATATTTTTCTTTACATTTTTCTCTATAACAGAGCATCGGGCTGTCTTGGTTGTTTTGTGATTGTGACTATTGTTTCAATAAGCACTGGCTGATACACATCTCTTTGAGAACTTCTGGTAGATCACAGAATAGTGATGGTTTTTAAAAGGCCTTCTGTAGTCTTCCATGATAGGTTCACCAACTCTCCTTAACAAAGTGTGAAGATTCTTCCCCTACATTTTTACCTATATTTTTATGCATGAATAGACCTATCAGTATATGTTTAGGTATATTTTTATATTGTATACTTTATATGTTTTATATATTTTATGATATGCACATATTATATATTTAGGTATATTTATGGAAAGTAGCATTTTGTTGGTTTAACCTGCTTTAATGAGCAAACTGCTGTGTGTGTGTGAAAGTATGTGTGTGTGATGGTTCTATGTATCTTCTGTAGAAGGTGTATAAATATTCTTTTATCCACTTTTTTCTCAGATTGTTTGTTTCATTTTAGAACTGTTGAGTTGTGAATGATTCTCTGGTCTTAGGTACTAAACTGTTGTCAGATACATGGTTACATAGTTAGCAAATATTCTCAATAATTGCTCAGTCTGAGTTTCTGTTTTATTGACTGGAGTTAAAATGTTAACAGAAAGCCTTTGAGAACTTGCAGGCCTTTTTGTGCTTTTCCAGCCTTTCTCTGACTCACCAATGAATATTCTCCTTTTCCCGTTTCTCCTCTACCTCCTGCAAGGAGTAATAATGCCAGAAACTCCCAGCACAGATCTTCAGAACTATAAGGGATAAGCTAAGATTTCATAATCACCCAGTTCCAGATGTTAGCACAAATGAACACAGAGAGTTTCATAAGACAATTTGATAGTTTTTCCTCCTATTTCTCCAACAAATACCTTTGAAATTTTGATGGAATTATAGATTACTTCAGGTAGTATGGGCCTTCTTATGAATATTTGTTCAATCTCTGTTCTTTTCTTAAGTTTGTATTGGTTATTTTATTTATTTGCATTTCAATGTTATCCCCTTTCTGCTTTCCCCTCCACAAATCTCCTATCCCTATCCTCCCTCCCTCCTGACTCTATGAGGGTGCACCCCCACCCACCCATCCACTCTTACCTCACCTCCTAGCATCCCCCTATGCTGGAGCACCAAGCCTACAGAGGACCAAGGGCCTCTCCTCCCACTGATGACAGATAAAGCCATTCATTGCTACATATGCGGCTGGAGCCATGGGTCCTTCCATGTGTACTCTTTGGTTGGTGGTTTAGTCCCTGGGAGCTCTGAGTGGTCTGGTTGGTTGATATTGTTGTTCTTCCTATGGGGTTGCAAAGCTCTTTAGCTCCTTCAGTCTTTTCTCTAACTCCTCCATTGGGGTACCGTGCCCCATTCAATGGTTGGCTACAAACATCCGTAAGGCTCTGGGTTAGTCTCTGTTCTTAAAATGTACTTTTCATTGTCTGCTTGTATCTTATAATTCCTGTCTGTCTGTCTATCTATCTATCTATCTATCTATCTATCTATCTATCTATCTATCTATCTATCTTCTATCTGTCTGTCTATCTGTCTATCTATCTTCTATCTATCTTCTATCGATCTATCTGTCTATCTATTAGATTTTTATTACTTAAAACAATTTGTAAATTTCAATATATTTTTTATCTTATTGTTCCCTTCATCAATACCTTCCATACATTCTATTCAGAACAAAACAAAACAACTATACAACCTATAAAGAAAATGTGACAACACCAGGAAATTAAAAAAAAACACTAAACAAGGCACAGAAAAAACAAACCAAACCAAACAAACAAAAAACAAAACAAACAAACAGAAAACTGTGGAATCCATTTTTTAATTTTTTGATCAACTACTCCTGAACCTGAGATTTGGCCTGGAATGATTGACAAACACAGGGTCATTTCATTGGAGAAAACTGTTTTTCCTTCTTCTAATCGAGGTATAAATGGCACACAGGTAAGCTGTTGACCTCTACCTTAGGAGCTAGGTTTTCATTCATCCATTTATTCATTCAGATTTTGATGTAACATAATAAAATATAACAATGTAAAAGAAGTTGAACAAGACAGACCATCAGAAAGAAAGACCCCCAAAGAGAAAGCAGAAGACTCAGAGACCTACTTGTTTGCACACTCAGTCCTACAAAAATATTACACGGAAGCCATAGTATAGAGTATCCAGTGAAGACCTGTGTAGGCTCTGTGCTTGCTACTTCTATCTCTGTGAGTTCATTTGTGTTTTGTGATGTTGATTTAGAGCACCTTTCTCTTTTGATATCCTCCATCCAGTCTGAGTTTTATACTTTTTCTACTTCCTCTTCTACAAGGTTCCCTGAGCTTTGATGGCAAGAATTTAATGGAATGTTCCCATTTAAGGTTGGATTTTGCAGGGTTTCTCTATCTCTACAAAACATCTGGCTGTGGTTCTCTATATTTGTTCCCATAGGCTCTAGGAGGAAGCCTATCTGTTAAATAAAGCACTGATTTATGAGTTTAGCTTATTATCATTAGAAGTCATGTTTAATGATAACATAATATAACTATGTACATTTTTGGTTTTTTTGGTTTTTTTTTTTGTTTTGTTTTGTTTTTGCCAGTATTATTTGGTTTTGTCCTAGGTCCCAGGGCTATCTTGTCTCAAGTTCTTGGCAACCCAAATAGTGTTTGATACGGGTTCCATCTCATGGTGTGAGCCTTAAGTCAGCTATCGGTAACTCCAGTAAGCTCTGAAACACTGTTGCCCTAGCATATTTGTAGGTTGAATGTAATTGTAGAAACAGTGTTTGTGACCAAAATAATATTTATATTTCTCTTTCATTAGTGTGCTAAGTGCCTCCAAAGGCTCTGGGACATAGTAGTGAAATCTCCAAGTGGGCACCAGCTCAACATCTCCGTGTTCTATTCATTGAGCTGTTCTTCCAGCAATGAGGCCTTGCCAGTTTGTAGAGAAAAACCTATATGCTTTGCAGCAGCCTGAGTAATTTGGGAGTTTATCACTGTTTTTATATGTTTTATTATCTTATTGTAACTTTTAAAATATAATTAAATCATTTAAATTTAGAAGGGACAGGTACATTGGGGATTTTCTGGTATTAACTTTTATATGATGAACATCCCCTTATTACCAGTGTATAGGACATGGAAGCATAAGGTTGCTCTCTCAGAGCCTCTGTTGAAGGGGTCCTCAGCAGCAACACACAAAGTTACTCAAAGAGTAAATACTATTATCTGTGTTAAAAAAATAAAAACCTGAAAATTAAAAACTGTTACCAAGTTGGTCTGATGTTTTGAAATAATCTGAAGGAACATTGGCTTTATAGCATGTCACCATTCTTTGAAAACATACAAAATGAATTGCATCATATGAGATATTGGAGATGAAAAGTCTGAATATTCTAAATATTTAGATTCCAATAGAACTCATATACATTACCCTAGCATATTGACTAAATATGAACTGCAATTTCTTCTTCCAATATTATCAAAAATTGACATATTGACTAAACTTTTGTCTTTCTCAGGTAAAATTACAAACATTTTGATTACAGTGAGGTGCTATAAAAAGCACATTTACCTAGTTCATAGTATCAACCTATCTTAAATACTTTATTCAAGAAGCAATTCTATTTAAGAAAGTAAACCCTTTAAATATCTAATAAGATATATTACCTTGTCAGCACATTTAAAATGCAATCACTATCATAGCTGACACTACTCATTTTGTTCCAATTAAAATGAAATATAAATCCACAAAAGCAATTTTGGTAATTGCTTGAGCAAAATAAATTCTGACAAAATGAAAGGTTCAGTAGTGTTTGCCTTAAAACTTGCTGCGGTTCATCCTTTCCTGTAAGATAACATGAAAATCACCACGACTCTATCCAAGACAGAAAGATCCAACACAATTACTGCTAAAGCACTGTTTATCAAACTGGATTCATATTCCTAGAAACTCATTTCCGTTGAAGATTTTAACTTAAGACCACCATTAAAAGCAAGGGAAGGAAAATGATTAATTCATTGTGTTTAAGTAATGGTACACTTACTCATTCCCTCTTTTTAATTTTCTCATACGACTTTCTGTCATTCATTTCACATAGTCAATATTATAGGCTTTCTGAAGTTCTTGATCCTTATACCATCATATGCTTATGAGCATTGAGACAAAACATTTTTCTGAAAATGTTTGCCCACCAAGAATTGCGTTATTATACATTTGTCATTCAAACGAATAAGAACATGTGTGTACCTTGTGAATTAATATTTATGGTTATTTTTTACTAACATTTTCACTTTATAATGGAAATAAAAGAGATGGCTTTATACATTTTCAGGATTTTGGATATCAATAACTAAGTATTTCCCATCATCAGTATATTAGTGTCTACAGATTTTTGTCTTTAGACATACATTTGATATTTTATAAAATATTAATATTAAAAGCCAGTAGTGACTAGTTTAAAATGTAGGTATGTAGGGTTGCATGTCTGCCTTGCTGTTGGGGTGCCCAACCAACTGTAGCATCCTTTTGTGTGCCCAGATGCTGCTGGAGGCTGTGGGAGTTGGGAACCGGGCTGAGAGTCCGGTCCAAACTATTCCTATGCATCAGGTCAGAAGGAGAAGGTTCAGACCCGATTGGGGAGGAATCTCTTTTGGTTCGCAGTGATTACCTAGAGTATAGAGGGGCTGGAAGAGAGAGAAAACTTTCTCTGGGAGGATTAGGGTAGGTTCTGCTTAGCATGAGGTACTCTAGGTTTTTATGCTACTTGATCGGTTGCCATGGTCTTCATAATGGAGTGTCAGGGTCACGTGTTCCAGAACAGGGAGTCAGGGCATGAGCTGATTCTAATGTCTAATGGTGGATTATGAGATTTACTGAATTGTGAGATTTACTGAATAATTATGAGATTTACTGCAGTTTTTGAATCTGCTTAGATCTTGCCAGTGATTCTGTCTGGTGGCACAGTTCCACCTGCCCCATATTTCCCGGTCAGTAGCTCCGAGATATGACTTGCCATGTTCTGCCTGGGCCGTTCCTACTCCACCTCGCTGTCCCTTCATTGTTGTTGCTTTATGGTTTTGGCAATCCATTCAACTTCTGGTTATTCTTATCAGATATATAAAACAATAAACCACCTTCGCACTAGATTTAAGGTAAAGTAGATATACAGCCTATACAAATGACTAGCCTAATGCTTGACATAGACCATTCAATACACGGGTTTATTTCCTCTCAAATGACACAAAACTTCAGAATACAGAATAAAATTGAATCCATAGCCAGCATATATTGTATTATACTCTTAATCTATCTAAACCTGTGTCTCTCTATATGTATAGTGACGTTTCTACATCTTATCATTTGTATCAATGTATCCAAATTAGAGAGGGAAATAATGAATTATTATATAAATAAACTTTAGAGATATGAAAAAAATATTTGGCTTATTAAGAATTTGGCGAATTAAGAATTCGCTGAATTATCTAAAGTGTCTCCCTTATCATAAACACCAGAAGAACAAGAATGTTGGGAAAAATAAATATATAGAATTGATTGGTTTTTAGTGATTAACATTGATAATCAATCCTGCAAATTAAATGTTATTTTAAAATGATTTAATTATGAATTATGAAGCATGAATAGATCAATGACACCTCTCTCAATTTTTTGAAGAAAGTAATCCTATTGTCAAGCATCAACATGAAATTAATTTTGATGTAGGAATCAAAAAGTATTTTAATAAGTATAAGCACCTGAAAATGAAGCTAATGTACAGTTTATGTGTTATGCCATGACTAGGATCTTCAAATTTTAAAATAAAGTATCTAACAATAGAAACAATAGCTTTTTGAGGTTGTGTTGTCAATTTATGCCCAAGCAGCTTTCTAGTGATCATGACTATTATTTTAGCTTGGAATATAGTCTGCCAGAAATCACACCAGATATGATTCCAATCATATTTCTTAGTTTCTCAGTCTAAACACTATGGAAATTGCATTTGCAAGCTTCTGTAGCAACGAAGATCTTGTGATAACAATGACAAAGTTATCTGAGAAAACCAGATACCAATATCTTGTATTTGTCTAAGTAGAGATGAGAATATGTTAAAAATAATCTCTAGACAAAGGAAGGAAATAGGAGGCTCTGCCTTTAGTCATTGAATTGTAGTCTCCTTAATAGGCAATTCCAATTTCCCAGATGGACAAAGCAATTCGTAATGTGAGGCATGAGGATGTGAAGTGGACAATGGGAGTTGTAGACTTCATGGGGTATGAATAAGAATAATTAATGACATTATACGATTATTCAAATATGTGTCAAGCTAGCCTTAAGTATTCTGAATGAGGTAAATTAACCACTGAACATGTGTTTCTACAATGTTAACTATATACATATTATGTCAGGGTTGACCACTTGGGACTGGATAACTGGATAGCATGCTCTTCTAGGGGGAAGACCATTTATCCTGCTCTCAGCAATCCACAGTTTCTCAGTTCTCTGTATAGCCTCAATGGACTTTTCCCATTCCAACTTACCAGGTCCTCTGATGTCTTCATTGTTTAGGTTACAACAATATACTTAGAAACACACACAAACATACACCTCTATGGAAATGTAATGCAGATGAAGAAAAGTGGTCATGGTTTGTATAGAAAGTGAGAAAGCACTGGAGGAAGACAAAGGAAGAAGAAGATGAGATAGTACTGTAATTTCAAAAGTTAAAGCACTATCACCGAATTAACATGGTTAGTTTTGAGCTATAGTACCATTTCTGATTTATTTTAAAGAAGACTATTCATAAAAAAATGAAGCAGACTTTGTTTCATTCTCCTCCATTAGGGGTTCACACAGAACACACAGTAGGGCAAAGTAAAAGACCACATGCCAATGGGAAAGTGTCCTCTCAGAAATATCTCTCATGCTTTTGCTTACTGGGATATTTTCTAATGTCAGATTTTCAGCCAGTGTTCCAGAGCTAATGAGGACCTGTAGGGCTCTTTGCTCTCCTTCACCTTTCAATCTTAATGAATCATGCACTCATTTTTATGCAAGACATTGTTAATATTTTTCACTAACCAATTTTTGCTAGAAAGGGAACAGCACATGTTAGATACTAAAGTATCAAACTAAAATTGGTTCTGATTTTATAGCTTTTATCCCCAAAGGAGTAACAAAAAATATGTGAAATAAGTTATATTTAGACTACAGAAGGTCATTCCTTATTGAGAAAATACGAGATGAAACTTTCTTACGGTGGAAAGATGGCTCAGTGGATAAGCTCACTCATTGCTCTTACAGAGGTCTCAGGCTTAGGTCATAGTTCTACATGGCAACTGTAGTAATTGCAGCTCCATGGGAGTCCATGTCTTCCTCTGGCCTCTGTGGTTCCTGTATACATGTGTGAACACCTCCACAAAGGCACATAATTAAAAAAATTAAGTAAATACATTTTAAAACTTAGTTTTTTAGAAGAAAGCTAAGAAAACTGGGACAAGAAGAAGTAGATGCCCTATAGATTCTAGATGACACTGATTGACTGGAGTTTAAAGATAGCTCATAACATGTCATACATTGACTTCAAATATGTTAAAGATTAAACTTCAATACATCACATTAAATAGTAGACTATTAAAACTTTCATTTCCCAGTCTAAACGATTGACTCAATTTTATATGACAGCCACACACAGTACCTATTTTTAGTGATATCCGTGTTACAGCTTTCTTTTCTTTCTTTTGTCCTTTAACGAATTATGTCCTTAATTTTACAAGTCACTAGAAAGTTTAATGACATCTCCATGTTTCGTGTGGAGCAGCTCCCTGTGAAACACCCAGCGCTAAGGAGAGACAAAGCAGACACCTCTCTATTATCCATGATTATCTCTGGCATCTCACTAAACTTCCCATGGCAGCTCGGCTGTGAGCTCCTGACCAACCAGACACCCTCCAAAATGAAGGTTAAGAAGTTGAAATGATATATTTTTTCCTGTCTAAAATTAAATTATCATATAAATGTAGAGTGGAACTTAAACATTCTAAGGTAGAACACAGGACACAAGACTCTGAGTGTTGTGTGTGTTTGAACATACACCAGAATAAAAGCAGCTGTAGAAAAGCATTTAGAAAATATGTTTTATTTAAAGTCTCTCACTGTTGACTCTCCTTTTCCTTACTTGAGTTTCCAAGACTTTAACTTTTGAAATGTCACTATAATGAGCATTAAAAAAGGAACTAAAAAAAAATCCACCACTTAAAGTCCAGTCACTGTCCTGTCAAAATTCAGCAAATGTTTCTTTTCCAGTAATACCAAATTCTAGTTCTTAATACAAAGAGAAATATGAGTAGAAATAAGTTTCTATAGCTTTAGATCATTCTTTATTAATATGTATACTTATCAATTTATTTGTTTTGTATGTACCTGTGTGCCTGTCCTTGTGTCTCACAAAGCAAATATGGAAGTCAAAGGACAATTTTAGAAAAATCTGTTCTCTCTTTACACTATTAGGTACTGAGGATGGAACTTAATTTGTCAAGCTTAGCAGCAAGTACCCTTACATTGTTAGCCATCTTGATGGACATTCATGTGGTTCTATCTGTTCAAATATCTTAATTAGTTAATAATAGTGTTAGTATGACACATTATACATCAGTTAAATTATTGAAACATTTTAGATATATTATTAAGTGGACTTTATACTTTCTTCAGACTTAACTCTTTTATTCAAGATATTATTATTATTAATTATTATTATTATTATTATTATTTAATATTTTTTACACTCCACTTTTTATGCTCCCCTCTGCCCTCTGACTATTTCCCATTTCGAATTGTTCCTCCCTCATCTCCAAGAGGCTGTGCCTACTCCCTAACCCCATTTCAGTAAACCTCCCCACTGCCTGGGCCTCAAGTTTCTCAAGGTTTATGTGCATCTTCTCTCATTGAGGCCAGATCAGGCAATCCTCTGCTGTAGATGTGTCAGGGCCTCAGATCAGTATGCTGCCTGGTTGGTGGCTCAGTGTCTGAGAGATCTCCAGTCCAGGTTAGTTGGGACTGCTGGTCTTCCTATAGGGTCACCCTCCTCCTCAGCTTCTTCTAACCTTTCCCTAATTCAACCACAGGGGTTGGGAACTTGTGCATTGTTTGTGCACTCAGGCAGGGGAATGATAAAATGTGTGTTTTCATCTTTAAAAGGCATTGTGTATGTAGGAAGGGCATCCAAAGAGTCAGATGGTTACCGGCATGCAAGACCTTTGAAAGCACAGAGTGGAAATTAAGAAACACGCTCGATTGTCAGATGTTCCCAGAGCCAGTAACCAGTTGAAGACTTAAAAAAATAAATGAGTCAGTCATTTACTATCATTGCCCCAGTTGCATCAGAAGAAAGTAACACTGGGAACTTATGTCATGTTCATGCCCCACCAAGTAATAAACGAAAAACCCCACAGTCAAAACCATGAAGGCTGTTTTTAGCCATTTTTCCATTCTGTTAGGCTAAGCAGAAAACCCAAACCATAATTTGCTAGTTGTATGATCTTATAGAACAGGGGGATTGATCTCTGATGAATAAACTCTTGGGTATAGAAACTTAGGGCAGTAATTGGATAGAACACCACTATTATTAAATGACTATGGACCGTACCAGCATTTGCTGAAGACTGGGGGAAATCGCAAATAAAGCACAGAGGCAGTGCTTTCTGTAATATTGCACCAAACTCTAAGTCATTGTGGTTCACATTTTCATTGCCCCGATCTTTGGGTTTCTACAGCATTGAAGCCTGTGACTCATTTCAAAGGAACTGAGTTACAGGATGCTAGTGAAACTAATTAAATAAGCCTAGTTGATAGTCTCAGCTTCTATCAGGTGCTCACTCTAGCCAGGTGTTCTCAGAAAATGTGTGTTGTGTTGGAAGAGCATTTTCTTGCTTCATTTCTCAAATGGCTGTCTTTTTCAGATGGAATAATTGATGCCAGAAGAGGCTAAGACAGATCTTTAGCATGTCACCGTGTCTCATGTTTTGTGTAGTGTTTCATGGTTCACCCTGTCTTGTGGGATCACAACTGGGTCAACTAGCCTGGAGAAAGCAGAGTTTATGCTTTTCCTCTTTCCTTACTGTTGTACCAAGAAAGCATTGTGATATTTTGGTTTTATTTAATTTGAGGCACTGTTTTCTTTCCTGTTCTCACAGTTCTTCATCTCTCTTCTTTATTTACTATATTTAAGAAACAAGCCACACTTACATTCCAACATCAGGGAATGAAACCTTTAGAAACATGTTTAAATAACCAGTAATATAGTAACCTCCAGGAGCAAACCAGAGCATAAAAATTTACAGTTTGAGCTTCTTTGTCTAAATCTGAGATCAGAGAACAGTTCACACGCCAAGACTGGTTCAGCCTTTGCCTTGGGCAGTTCACATTTAGAGAGTAGTTTTGGTATTACACACATTGGACCAATGCCCACTGTGTGTATGAGATGTAAAAATATGTACTATGTAAATGTCATAGTCTTAGAAATTTTCTTAGAAAATTGGCATGTTCTCACATCTGTTTTCATGGCTGCTTTATGGTTCAAGGGCAAAGTTCTGGCGTTGCAACAAAAACTCTATGGTCTATGAACACTAAACATTCATTCTTTGCCATTTATAGAAAATGTTTTCAAACTCCCAAGGGAAGGGTTTTATATTTGATCATTATTTTAATGCCACTGAATATTTTCTCCCTTCAAAATCTTGCCTCATGACTATGGATTTGACTAGGTCTTGAGTTCTGCATTGTTTGTGCACTCAGGCAGGGGCATGATAAAATGTGTGTTTTCATCTTTAAAAGGCATTGTGTATGTAGGAAGGGCATCCAAAGAGTCAGATGGTTACTGGCATGCAAGACCTTTGAAAGCACAGAGTGGAAATTAAGAAACATTCTCAGTTCTCAGATGTTCCCAGAGCCAGTAACCAATTGAATATTTATAAAAATGAGTCAATCATTTACTATATCATTGCCCCAGTTGCATCAGAAGAAACTAACTCTAGGAACTTATGTCATGTTCATGTCCCAACAAATAATAAATGAAAAACCCTACAGCCAAAACCATGAGGGCTGTTTTTAGCCATTTTTCCATTCTGCTAAGCTAAGCAGAAAACCCCCAAACCATAATTTGCTAGTTGTATGATCTTATAGAACAGGAGGGCTGTTCTCAGATGTATATCATTATGGTCTACATGCTCTGATGGAATAATTACTGCAAGCTCTATGAGGTAGAAATAGAAGAAGCATATGTAAGAAACAAAGCTGACCAATAGGCACACAGAACGCTTCTTCCAGACATTTTCATAATGTGGTGTCTGTCCTTGGTGCACTGCCAGTTTCTACATTATTATCATTGACTTTGATTTAAAGGTAAGCCTAAATGAGCAGAAATTAGACACTGGAGATCAGAAAAGAAGACTAAGAAGATAAAAATCAGAAACATCAGTGGCAAAGCAGTTCAGATATGTGCACTTAGAATACACAGGTAAACACAGTGCACACTTACAGCTGAGACAGTTGCTATTTTGCATTTACAGAGGTGAAGCAACTTCTCAAAGAAAATACTCGAACAAGAGACCAATATGTATTGAAATTTGAACAAATGGCTATTTGCTAGAGAAATTAGGGAAAACAACCATGCAGAAGTTACTTAAGTTCTGATTTCCAAAAGGCAAAGACTAAGATGGCTAAAGATTAATCAGAAGTTCTCATCACTTAGACAGTGTTCAGACATTGAATTTCAGAGCTAAAGTTATCCCTGGTATACATGTGGATGTGGTCTATGAAGAACCAGTGTCAGGCTGGATGAATTAGAGTTTCATAAGTTTCTTTAAACCAATAATTCATTTTTGGAGAGAACATTGATACTACCAAAAATTTCCAAAATAAAAATCCTTGCATGAGGAGAAGATGATGCATCTTAGAATAGAACTTCCATAGTGAAAAATTGCAGTTCACGGACTGCATGATATCCTGAACATACAATGATATATATCCTTTCCTTAGTAGAACTTGAAAAAACACACAGACACCATGAAGAAATTTCAACCACATAGTACTTAACACCTATTGGCATGAACACAAAAGCCTAGGAGGCAAACATCTGCAAGACCTGCAAGAGAGTTTCTAGATTGAGTTAATTCAGGTGGGAAGACTGATTCTAAATGTCAGTAGCTCCATCCCATGGGGAAGAACCATGGATAAAAGGAGCAGGCAAGATGAGTACTAGTATTCATGTTGTTTGCTTCTTGGCTGTAGATGTGACATGGCCAGTTGTTGAAGCTCTTGCCTCCATGTCTTTCCTACCAGAATGGATCTACCCTTAAACTATGAATAAATAAAAAGAAAAACAACATTACTTTCATACATTGCTTGTATAGGGAATGAAAGCCAAGCAATAAAGGCTGTCATGGAATGCATCCCTGAGATTAAACTCAGTCTTACATAGACAAGTGGGAACTACAAGAGAAATGAAAGCAAAGGTGAACCAGTGAAAGCAGGACAGTCAGAAATAAGTCATTTTGAAATATATAAACTATAAGTAATCAATATTTCATAGGAGTTACAAATTTCTTAAAACAGTTGAAGATGTCTGAAAAGTACATTTGGATGGGGGGTAGAAATCATTGCTATCAAAATGTATCTTACTTACTTTTGAAATTTCTCTGTTTGATAAATGTTGACCTGCGAGGGTAAAAAGTACCATAGGTAGTATTACAGAGTGGGTTGGATATAATTAAACTAAACTGTCATTGGCTCTAGAATGGATGGTGCTATGGTACATTAGGGCATCTCATTAGTTACAGGATTCTCAGTTCTTCTATGTCCCTTCTTCTGAACTACACAAGGGAGGAGTTCTTCCCATTTTGATGGCAAGATGTAAAAGTGAGTATATCCTAAGCATCACAAAAACAGACAGATGAAAATTGATTTAAAACAATATACCGGTCCAAAATTGCAACCCATTTAAGATTTATTTTGCAGACTCAAATGCTTATGAAGAAAAATCTGTGAGTAAAATTGAATGTAGAATGAGTCTGATCAGCTCTAGAGGCAGATCTTGAGATTTATGTTTCATGGTAGGTACAAGATTTATCATCAATGAGTTTCTGTTGCTTATGATATGTAGCATGTACTGTGCCTAAGTGTTGGAATATGAAAATAATTACTGCTTATCACATTAGCTATCACCCCAAGACTAACGGTAATGTGCGCAAGGCATCAAAGAGTGCAGTAAGCTTACCAAATTCTGTTTTAAAGGAATATAGATCACATACTCAGGATGATAAGAAAAAGAAAAACTGGACAGGTAAATTATTCACATTTTCAGTTGCTTGTTCAGCGGTGAACAGGCTTGAAAACTCTCATTCCTGAGACCCTGAAAGGCATTTCATTCTGATCCATCTTATTTTTGTATAGTCAACAACTTTTGTAATGTAGTAAAATTCACAGACGTAGAATTCAGCAGTGCAAACTCTGGAGTTGAGGGGCCTTTCATACATTGATTCTGCAGAAATCTGCATTATCTGAGTTTTTAGTTCTTCTCTCCGAAATGGAATCCTCACCCACTACCATGGCCACTCCCCACCAGACCTCCTCTTAGCACTTACCAATCTGCACCCATTTGTCTTTTGTGTCTATGGACTGGATTATTCTAGATGCTCCAAACAGAACTGAATTGAAAGGTGTGAACTAATCTTCTTGTTTTGTTTTTTTACCTTACTATTATGTTTTCAATGGTAGTCTCCTTTTCTATGTGCATCATTTCTTTGTTACTTTTTATGGCTGAAAATATTCTGATTAAAAATGGATATGTGGATAAATCCTACACTGAAGTTATCTCATAAAATGATTTCACAAAGGTTCATTTGTTAATTTTTTATTTAATTTCCAATAATTTCACGCATGTATCCCATATATCTTGATGATATTCACCCCCTCTTTTTCTTACTCCAATTTCTCCCAGGAGTCCACCATCACATCTCTGTCTTCTCTTCATGTCATCTTTTTTATAACTTTTTCTCCAATATTTAATCACTGATTCTGATTAGTGCTGCCTATGCACATGTGGCTGTGAGTTCATTTGCTGGGGCATGGAGAAAAATCACACTTCAAGAAAAATGTGAATTGCCTTCCTTAAGCAATCATCAGTTACCCATAGCTCCTCAGCTAGGGGTGATGCCTCTGGAGCCCATTCTCCATCCATTTCTAACTGGATTTTTTTGGGGGGTATTTTTTTATTCCTTTTTTATTGGATATTTTATTTACATTTCAGATGTTATCCACTTACCCTATTTCACCCTCCTCCTGCCCAGGAACTCCCTATCCCATCCTCCCTCCTCCTACTTCTATGAGGATGTTCTCCCTCCTACACCCCAACTCCAACCTCCCCACCCTTGAATTTCCCCACACATGGCATCCAGCCTTCATGGGACCAAGGATCTCCTCTCCCACCTATACCTGACAGGATCATCCTCCCTTTCCTGGATCCATGGGTCCCTCTCTAAGTGCTCCCAGGATGGTGGTTTAGACCCTGGGGGCTCTGGTTGATTGTTATTGTTGCTCTCCTCATGGAGTCGCAAACTCTTTCAACTCATTCAGTCTTCACTCTAACTCCTCCATTGGGAACCCCAATGGTTAGCTATGAGCATCTGCCTCTGAATACGTCAGACTCTTGTAGACCTCTAAGGAGACAGCTATGTCAGGCTCCTGTCAGCATGCACTTCCTGACAACCATATCAGCGTCTACCTTTGGTGACTGCACACGAGATGGATACCCAGGTGGAATGGTCTCTAGACATCCTCTCCTTCAGTTTCTGTGTCTCACTTTGTCTCCATATTTTCTCCCTTGAGTATTTTGTTACTCCTTCTAAGAAGGACCAAAGCACCCCCACTTGGTCTTCATTCTTCATGAGCTTTATGTGGTTTGTGAGTTGTATCTTGGGTATTTCAAGCTTCTGGGCTAAAATCCAATAATCAGTGAGTGAATACCATGTGTGTTCTTTTGTGATTGGGTTACCCCACTCATGATGATATTTTCTAGTCCTATCCATTTGCCTAAGAATTTCTAGAATTCATTGTTTTTAAAAGCTGAGTAATATTCCATTGTGTAAATGTACCATACTTTTTGTATCCATTCCTCTGTTGAAGGACATCTGGGTTCTTTCCAGCTTCTGGCTATTATAAATAAAGCTACTATGAACATAGTGGAGCATATGTTCCTGTTATATGTTAGAGCATCTTCTGGGTATATGCTCAGGAGTGGTATAGCTGGGTCATCAGGTGTTTTATGTTGGTGGCTATGGCCACTGTGAGTTCAAGTGTGCAGCAGCCTTGTCAAATCTAGAGGAATTTACTCCACAGCACTTCCCACCATCTTCCCACAGTAATATGTGTTATATCCTGTCCCCTACAGAGTTCTCCATACCTTTAGGGAATGACAGTTTGGTTGTTACAACTCTAGTTCAGCATTCACAGTCTTCTGAATTTTGAATAACAACTGTCTGCATTGATAATCTCTTCCTTCAATGAGATCCTTCTCTCATGAAGGTTGGGTGGACCACAAATCTACAAGCATAAATATTTAGAAAACATCTTGGCAACATGACTATTTAGGGAAGACAACAACAATAACAACAAACAACAACAAACAACTACTGGATCAGCAAAGACAGTGTGCCTTTTTTTACTGAAATGGGGATATTTTGTTAAAATACTCTCCTGTGGGTGGAGTCATTAAAACACCACCTTTCATGTTTTATCCTCATTACTTGCCAAATCACAAGCTTTTCCTTCCATTTTTGATCACTTCATATATATATATATATATATATATATATATATATATATATATCTTGTCTTTGTACTTTATTATTTATCATGTTTGAACCATATAGGAATTGTAACTCGGATCAATTGAATTAACTGTTAGGTATAGAGATTCAGGTTAGCAATTGGTCAGAGCTATGCTGTTATTAAATGACTATCAACCTTACCAGCATTGGTTGAAGACTGTGTGGCTTCAAAGTAAAGAAAACATGTAGGTGTATTTAGTCAATATCTTCCAGGTTAGCAGTATTACTTGTGTTTAAGATGAACCCAATGTAGAAAATTGTGATCATTCTGGGGATGGGTGGATAAGATAGTTGATTGTGCCTATTTATGATGTCTTATTAACGTCATGGTCAAATCTGTGATAACAGCTGGTTTATCACTGCCACAATGAAAATGTACACTTCCTAAGGAAATGTAATGAATTTCTCACAATGACTGATGATGACTTTGTCTATAGAGGGACCAATAATTTAGGATCAAATACCTAGAGCAATTGTTGAAGAATAACAACTTATATAGCTTTATGTGCAATAATTATTCTCATAAAATTGGGTAAAATATTTTCAAAGAAATTATTTTCATTACATACTTAATCATATTAAAGAAATTTTCATGGACTCTTAAGAGTTAGTGTTTAATATGTTCTGAGTATCTACCCTAAGGATTTCTATAATGAAATTTAATCTCCATTATTAAGGAGGACTGAGATCCCATGATTATACTCTGGTTATTTCATAAGAAGAAAGAGGAAGAGAGCAGGGGTAACATACATAAAAACCTCTTTGATTCTGGACATTTGTTTGTCTGCAGGATTTTGCTAACAGAAAGGTTATTAGTGGATACTGCACTTTCCCCTCAATCAAAACCATGTGCCCGGATAAAACATTTCATATCTTCCTCAAAAACGAGTATTTTTTTTCCACATCATTTTTAATTATTCTGAAATCTGATGTTTCTTTAAAAATGTAATGAAAGAATTCCAGAAAGGTGTATGTGAACTGGACAGACAGTTTCCAATATGCTAGTGTGCCATGCTATTTTTGAAATTTTTAAGAAAATGTAAATAAAGATGTATGTTAATTTCATAGTTACCTTTGCAAGGATTAGACGAACAAAATATCATCAGTCGGACTAATTAAGAAATGTGCTAAAGCTCTTGTGAGGGAGTGTTATATCTGTCAAAACATTATCTGAACACAAATTTAAAATATTTAATTTTATTAACTTCAAAATGGCACAAATATGAAAAGCAACTTCCACAGTAAATTTCTGTTGTACCAATGTTAAGAAAATTGTATATAATTTATATAAATTAGTATATATATATATGGAAATAATTCTTTTCGTCATATGGCCCGTATCAGACCTTTTTGAGATTGCTTTTTGAAGTTTTCAATTAAACTTCATCTCTAGGAGCTACTGGGTATATAAAAGTTGTTAAAAACATGAAAAATTTTACATGCCAATCACCCATTTCCCTTATTGTCAGGTTAGCATGAATGAAGATTGGTGTGTTGTTAAGGAGATTCACTATTTCATGTAGACATCACTATCAGTTTGGCCAAATAGCCCCATTTCTGTTCTGTTTGGCACTCACATTTCTTTCATTTCCTCTGTCCCTTAGTATTCTTCTTAATTCTGAAAGATCCACACCTCCCTCAGAATTCTCTTATTGTTGGTAGTTCAGGTGGTTGGGTAAATATTTAGTCTTTTCTGGATACTTGCCTAGTGTTGGCTTTTCTAGTAATGTAATTGTATTTAGTGAACTAACCTTGTGATGTTTCCATTCTTTAAACTTCATTAAAATGTATGTTTTGACCAAAATGTGAACCAATGTTAAAGCTGCATTTTACTTCTGTAGAATGTGTGATATTTTGGGTTAAAGAAAATATTTGATAACTTCAATTTAAGATTTTTTGGGTGCCGGGCAGTGGTGGCGCACGCCTTTGATCCCAGCACTTTGGAGGCAGAGGCAGGTGAATTTTTGAGTTCGAGGCCAGCCTGGTCTACAGAGTGACTACAAAATTGACTATAATATCATTATTAGTTACCCTCATTTTTCTGCATAATCTTTTTCTGACACTGACTTCTTCAAAAGTACAATCTTTGCAGAAATCTTAAAAATTCATGTAAACAGAGTGTATGCATACCTTTGTAACACTTTATTATATTGCTTATTTTATTACAAGTTTCTACAGACAGCATGTATTTTGTATATATAACATTCTAATAATCGCTCTGTAATGATTCCATTATTGTACATATTTAATATAATTATGATTTCAATCATTGTTTAAATTGCTATTGCCTTCTCTGTATCCTTTATTTCCAACATTTTCTAACTTCCTTGGGTAAAGGAAACTTTTATTTTCAAATAATTTCCAAAACAATATTTTGTAATAATTTTAATTAATTACACACTGAAGAAGTTTAATAATTATCACTGGGTAGCTGGGCAGAGATCTGAATATGACATAGCCATAATCACTCACCTGCTTATATTGAAATATCTCTACTGTTTGTGTATTCCAATAATTTATTTTTACCTGCTTAGATGACACTACAAAATCTAAATTTTACTAATTAGTAGCAGGTATGTTACCCCCTCATTTCCAACTTTCAGTGCAATCCAATTCTAGAAGCATTGGCTTTTGACATATTATTTGCTTTTCCTTAGCAATCTTCCATCCCCATTGTTGAACTGAAATCCATTTTTGAGGGTCTCTTTGTATGTCTAATGCCAAACTGTGAATGGCTTATAATAAACCACAGCATGTGTTTACTGTGTTAAGATGCAGCTGTTTCCAGTTATTTAGGAGCACTGTGATAGAGAACAAAAGACCAACAATGGCAAGTCCTCTTCCCAGCCCACACCCTGCTAATACTGCTGAGCCCATATGCATATTCAGCTACTGTAAACAGTCCCTACTATCATGAGTAGCACTCTGTCTTCCCAACAAAAGGAGTCTATATATCCATCTAATTAGGTAAATGTGTTTTACCAGGCATTCTCATCATTTTACCCACAATTTCCTGAAGGGTTTGACTGAATTAAATAATATAGTGAACAAATTTGTAGATGCTTGTTTGCGGTTGAGTCACCTATTAGAAATAAAATCGATGTTATTTAAGACAGGGGCACCTAGCCAATGAAAACTATAGGCATGCCAAAAAAGATGTCATCCAACTACCAAACCATCATGCGAAACACAGCAATGCCTCATAATGATTATAATGATGTGTCTGATCGTGATATGATTTCAAAAGAAGACAAGTAATTGAACCTTACTTTTGGGAAGAAGACAGAAATGTTATTTGCTTTCTTTCCTGAACAAGGGAGATGTGGGTGGAAGGACATGATGTAAAGAGTACACAATGTCCATAAAAGATTAATAAATTTCAGTTTCCACAGACTTCATAAATCATAGTGTATTTTTAATGCATCAGTATACAAATATTCTATAATTGTTGCTTTGGATGGAGTTAAAAAGTTGGACCTGTTTTGAAATGAAGGAATTTTGTCCTTCACTATCTCCTTGGTTAACGAGCAAACTGTCTTGGAAATTAGATGTGATGCCTCCCTTCAAACCCAAGGACGTCTTTCTTATTACAGTGTATGAAGGATAATATCTTACTCTGGTTCGAAAGCCAGGCTTGCTTACCACATATTATAAAGAACTTAATCTCCTGTTTTAAGATGTCCAGTGCTGTGAAGAGACACAATGACCAAGGTAACTATTATAACAGACATTTAATTTGAGCAGGCTTCAGGTTCAAAATTCAGTCCATTACAATCAGGGCAGAAAGCACGGCAGTGTCTGAGGTGGATATGGTGTAGGAGAAGGAGGTGATAGTTCTACACTGATCCACCTATAGACAGAAGAGGACTGTTCACTGGCAGCTAGGCAGAGAGTCTCAATGCCTACCCCACAGTGACAAACTTTCTCCAAGGGCACATCTATTCCAACATGGATACAACTCTTACTAGTATCACTCCCTGTAGACCAAGAATTCAACAAAACTACCACTTCCTAAGCATGGGGCTTCTTTATTGTAGTGCAGTACATGAGAGAGAAAGAGCATAAGGCTCTTTCTGTGTCATCCTCTGAGAGCAGGAACTTAGAGAGAGACAGTAAAGATGCAAACATGGCTTAGTTCCTTTAAGCAATAAAGTGAACTTCATTTATTGTCTAGGCATTTTAATTTTTCAAATGTGTCCATGGAGATGAGGTGGATTGATTTTTATTACCATTTAAGTAAGGCAAAATTCTGGGACGTTGCAGTCTTTTATCATTAGTGTTCTACAGCAGGAAAATTTTAGGATTAGGGACATAAAAAGAGGAGGAATAAAGGTGTCCCATTTGAGAATACTGGGGGATATTAACATACATAGGGTAGACAAGACATATCTAGCTCTATAGTTATTTTTCTAAATAAAGACATCCAGGAGAATGATTTTTCCAGGAGGCATATGGTATTTTTTATACTCTGCCCTCATGCTAATTCTTTAAACAAAATTGTTGCCCATTCTCTTGTAGACAAACTATTATTAATAGACATCATCTTTCATCTTCAAACCATTTCCATGTTGTAACTAAAGAGACAGTAATTAATAACACAGAGTCTATAAGATAGAAATATTCTAGTCATGCTTTATGGACAGATATGTAATAAAAGATGGGTAGTGAGGTTGTAATAATGGTTTACATTTATTAGCCTTATTTACTGAGATAGTGCATGATATCTTATGCCAGCAGTGTACAGCTTAGCCAGACTCACAGATGTGTTCAGCTTTACCACTGACTGTGGGTCTCTGCTTCCTATACAACATAAACACACAAAACTAGTCACAAGGAAACAGGGCCAACTGCAATGAAGCTTAAAGAACTGAACTCTGGAGGGCACTATGGTGGAGAAGGTGCTGTCTCTGTGTGAAATATTGTAAGGGATGAGTCAGGAAAGCAAACTATACATTCTGACCCACGGAGATGCAGTGGGAAAGGGCAAAGTATGGCTAGTATAACAGAAAAGTGTGCAAATCCAAAATAATCAAGCAAAAGTAGCAATCGGAACATGGCTTCATCTATGTGGCTCTCGATGTGAAGGAAACAGAAGTTAAGGTATCATTTGGGAAGCAAGACTGGCAGTCCTACCTACAGGACAAGCCTCTAGTTCTGCAAAGCTTCAAATTCAGTAGGGGATTATTGAAGGTAAAGGTTAAGGCTGAAAGACTGAGCAGCTTATGGGCAGATAAAACTTTTATTCACTCTGAAGTCTATGAGGCAGGTAGATACTTGCAGGTATCTATGCCCAAGCTCTCTCTCTCTCTCTCTCTCTCTCTCTCTCTCTCTCTCTCTCTCTCTCTCTTCTCTCTCTCTCTCTCTCTCTCTCTCTCTCTCTCTCTCTCTCACACACACACACACACAAACACACAGACACACACACACACACACTCATACAATAGAAAGAGGAGAGAAAGGTAGAGGAAAAAGAGAAATACACACATAAAGAAACAAAGACCCCCATGCACCCACAGACACAGACTGAGACACAGAGAGAGAGAGAGAGAGAGAGAGAGAGAGAGAGAGAGAGAGAGAGGGAGACAGGAAAACAGGAGAAAAAATTGTTTTTGTTAAGAAAATGGAGTGCCACAGGGTTAGAGGAGTTTAAAGGGAATATGAAAGAAACATGAACAAAGTATGTAAGTGCCTGTGTATGAAAATGCTACAAGAAAAAACCCTATTTTGTAAGCAAATTGAACATTGAATAGGTGCAAATTCAGGAGAGGGGAGAAGTGATGATCTCAGTTCTACTTATAAGTGACTTCCTAGAGATTTCATAAAGGATTAGCTTTCCCGTAAGTGTTGTATAAGAGAGAGGCAGATAACCTATATCTGATTTCCTACTGTTTTACTGTTTGGGTTTTAATATTCAGTTCTTTCAAATAATTATAATGCTTTCTGCACTGTCTTCTTCAATCAGTATTAAACTTAAAAGAATAAGGCTTATGAATAATCCATGTTTCTTTTCCCAGTTGTTAATATGGTGCTTATCACAAAACAGCTGGTAGGTATTCATCAAATTAATGGATGAGAAAATAATCATATATGAAACACATTTTAAAATGTGAAGATAAATTGTGAGAGAATAGAAAAATAGGAAAGTGTTTAATGATATTAAAGGTATTAAGAGGAAACTGTGAGAAGGAATTGTTTTCATAAGCAAAAAACTTGGTGTAATTCCAAGTTTAAGAATAAATCTAATTTAAGATTGTTTAAAGACAGCTTAACATTTTTAAAAATTCAGATGTAAAGACTTACTCAGTAATTTTCATTGTGTGCCTGAAGAAGATGATATGTACTTTTATTCATAGACGGATCTATATCACAACTTTGAAACAATCTTGGGATGGAGTATGGGCCTGGAGAGATATTTAGTGGTTAAGAGTATGCATTGCTCTTACAAGGACCCAATTTTGGTTTCCAATATCAACATTAGGCAGCTTAAAGTCACCTGTAATTCCAACTCCAGGAAATCTAACATCCCTGGCCAATACCCTTACCTTAACTCACATTCACAAACACATCCCAAATATACATAACTAAAAATAAAATTAGATAACAATAACTCTTTAACAAAAATTATAAATAAGTGTTTAAATAGTTTTTAAACATTATACTGAAATCTTTCAAATTTGTATTCACTACCACTTATACCATGTTGTCTTGTAAATAATTGTCTTCAGTTGTAACAGATTGGAATTCCTGTCATAAATGTAAAATTAAAATGTTTTACTGGGTGAAGGCATAATGATTTTGTGCATTGTGTAAAGATTATCACTGTGTTATTTACATGATGATTTCTCTTCCTTCATATCTTGATTAAAGCTAGAAAAAGCATTGTATTGCTTATGTCAAGAATCTCCAGCCTCAAGTTTGCGTAAACAATGCTTGCTATTTATTCTTTGCCTTGTTGATGAAAGCTGATCAGCCAATGGCTGGGAAGAAGAGAGAATAGTGCAGAACTTCTGCAAGCCAGGGTGTGGGACAGAGGGCACAAACCAGATTTGTCTGAGATGAAGAGAAGAGGAAACATCATGGGAAAACACACCTGAAGCCTGAAGAGTCAAACCAATACTAAAACGCAGTTATCTTGGGGACTTTGTCTGGGAGGTACTACCAGATGAGTTTAGAGGATTATAATAGATCAAGAATTGCCCAGATATTGAGTGGTAAATGGTAAATGTTGATACACACACACACACACACATTTATATTTCATATATATATATATATATATATATATATATATATATATATATATATGAAACCTATGGAAGAATGAGTCTATTTGGCTTGAAGGTTCAAAGGAAGAGCCCATGGTTCTTGGGAAGAGTCCTGAGAGAACAGGAAGCTGGGAGACCACATATTCAATAGCAACCTTGAATTACAGAACAAATTACAGAACAAATTGGAATAGTGATCAACCTATAAATATTAAAATCATGACCTTGTGCAATACTTTGAGGTTCCACCAACAGCACCATGAAGCAGGGACTAAGTACTCAAGTACTTGGACCTGTGGATGACATTTCTCTCCCATTCCACACGGTAGCTCCCATTAACTCATGGACATTTACCAAAAAATGCAATAGGCATTTAGTAACATTTAAAAGGTCCATTAGTCTGTGATGTTTTAAATGCCTTTTCACAGTCTAAAGTTTCTTCCGGGACTCAAGGGAATCTCTTACTTTTGGCCCCATTTACAACAAGAAACAAATTACATATTTCCAGCACACAAAAACAAATAATATACATTCCTCTTCCAAAGAGGTTATAGTAAAGAAATACTGTACCAAAGCAAAACTGAAACCCAACAGGCTAAATAAAAATTCCTGTGGCTCTCTCTCCAGTTTCAAAGGACTTACATGCCTCTACTACTATGGCTTTGCTACTAGTTACACATTTCTCTCCCTTAGACAGACATACTTTTGTTTGTTGATTTCCAGGTACTCATTCTGTTCTGTTATCTACTTATTTGTTTTATACACACACACACACACAC
Organism: Grammomys surdaster; assembly: GCF_004785775.1. NCBI lineage: Eukaryota > Metazoa > Chordata > Mammalia > Rodentia > Muridae > Grammomys > Grammomys surdaster. The sequence goes on along the minus strand of NW_021620702.1, from coordinate 3,112,092 downwards.
ACACACACACACACACACATATATATATATGTATGTATATATATATACACATATATATTTATACATATATAAACGTATAATATTATATATATGTATATGTATATGTATATGTATATGTATATGTATATAATAATTTAGGGTCAAGTATTGTGATACCCTCAAGACAGTCTACAAAGAAATGCATTGCTTTGACTACTCATGATCATTTTTTCCATACAAATTCTTGCATTATTGTTTCCAGGTCTATAAGGTAGGGAAATTGGAATTGTGATGGGCCATGCATTGAATCTGTAGGTTCCTTTCTCAAATACTGCCATATACACATGATAACTGTGCCAATCCAGATACATAAAAACCCTTCCCATTATCTATTATCTTATGTTTATTTTTGTTGTTGTTGGGAAGTGTCATAATATCATGTTGTTATTATAAAAGTAACAAATTAATAAATGTGATCAAGATTTGCAATAGCTATGCAATAAATAAGCATAAGTAAATTTTCTCAGTTGAATGAACAAGAAACACTATATATATATATATATATATATATATATATATATATATAATTTTTCAGATTTTTTTTATGATACAAGTAATAAATGCTAAGTGAAATAAGCCAATGAGAAAGGAAACACTGTGCGTGCTTAGAGTAATCAAAACCTTCGATAGTAAAGTGGTGGTTTGTCAAGTCTAGATGTTAAAAATGAATACCCAATTAATGAGCATAGAATTTCAGTCATGCCAGACTAAATGAATTATATACATGGAGGACAGTGAATGGTTTTTCAACATTACAATATTTATTATTGCTGTGATGGGAATTTTGCAAAAGATGTATACAAATTTTGCACAAATTTGCCAAGATGACCAACTGGGAAGGGGGTGTTTTAAAAAAAAAAACAGGCATAGTAATTTTATTTTATATGTTTATTTATTCTGTAAGATTGTTACTACACAGGCACAGTGTCCACAGATCTCAGAAGAGGGCGTTGGATGTTGTGGAATTGGCATGACAGAGGGTTGTAAGCCAACATAAGGGAGCTACAAACCAAGCTCCTGTCTTCTATATATCAGCAAGTGCTCTAAACTACTGAGACATCTTTCCATCCCTAAAACGCCAATTTTGGCAACTTATTTTTAAAAAGCTGGAAGAGTATAAGAAAATCATGAAAACATTGATCTGTAGTATAATCAACACGCAGGGAAAACTCTCAGCTGTGTACAACTTATTTTAAAAGTTATTTTGGTCTTGTAAAATGTTACTAAGTTCGAATTTTGAATTTTTTTTCATTTTCATTTGACACACATTGAAGAGTAATAGGATTTCGACTTGTGCCTGATTCCTGTTGGTCAAATATGTCCTGTGAAAATGAAAGAGAAATGTATTAAAGAAACATGTATCCAGGAAATATCTTTCAGGAGATGTTCTCTTTGAAAAAGGTTTGAAAGCCTGTGTACCTTTTATCTGATGACAATAGTAAAATAATTTACATTTATTCATGCACAGATGGCATTTAAGGACTCTGAATATTTTGAATACCAGGAAGTGCAAGTTTGAGAGGCAATATTGCTATTAATGTTGCTATTCTTTGAAACACATTACAGAAATTCTGCCACCTTAACAATTCTTCACAGAATCAGCCCCAGAATACTTTCGAATCTCATTGATTTTCATCAGGAATGGCTGCATTAGCACCCAGAGGCCATTGCTCATGTAGAAACATTGAAGTAAATAATAATGATGTTAGCCCTTTTACCACTCAAAAATCCACTCACATTATAAAACTTCCAAATGCTTACCAAGCCTGTGATTTCTGAACAAGGTGTTATGTTTTCCCTTTGTTGAATTGTTTTTGAATTTTAATTTCGGACTTCTAGCTGTTCTATTTCAGAATCACACTCGGAACTGCTTCCAAGGCAATATCTTCTATTTCTTTACTTCTTTCTAGGCAAATTGATCAGTCGTGTTTTGAGGACTGGCTGTGTGCCCAGTTTCCACAAATGCCAAAGACTTCTGTGCACCAAGTTAATTAAAATTGACTGCTTGTTTTAGGCAGAAGAAACAGGCAGCATGCCGGATGCCTCGAAAGACTGATTGAACAATTTAAGCAAACAGAATAACCTGCCTTCCAGCCGAAGAATAAAAATACTTTATTATGTTGCTTTAGCTCAAATAAAAAGTCTTTGTAATGTTACTTTTTAATTGAAAAAAATGTGAAATATATACCTGTATGAAAATGAAAATGCTACATTAGTCACAGAAAACAATAAAAGTATGATTTTCATAAAATCTATTAGGCTTTTGGGTGACCAATATTTTAAAAAAAATATTTGCTTCAGTTTCAAGCATATGATAATATCTTTACTTCTGCCTATTCTAAAAGTATTTCCAATATTGAATAAATATTTTTATATATGAATATACATGTTATTAGTTATGTTTGTATTTTTAGAGGCAGTGTAATGGTACACAGTAGGTGAGTTCATGCGTGCACATGTGTGTGTCCATATGTATGGCCAATCATTGGCTAATTGTAAAGGAGAAAATAATTAACCATAACAATAGTTAAATGTAAAAAATTTGCATTACGTGTGAACTTGAATTTTAAATAACATACTATCAAAGTAGTTGACAGAAATCTCTATTCTGTTGCCATAAGGTATCTACTAGTTTAAGTACTTTAGTATATGATCTTACATTGAGTAGTGAGCTGAGATTGGAGTCTATAAACTAACCTAAGTCACATTTTAGACAGGGCATGTAAGGCTGCCAACAAATACTGAGTGTACCAGTGCTTTTCAATACTCACTGTAACACTGAAATATACACTTATTTTACAAGTGGTTCTATGACTAGCCACAGGTTCTTGGCCTGATAATGGTTCCAGGCATATGTTTTATCTTTTGGAGTAGGCTGCAAATACAATAAGAAAGGGGTTGATTACCTCTATAATATTTCTGCAACTGCTGCACAAGTGGCTATGTCCTTTCAGGCCAGGCCTTATTGTGCCTCACAGAGCTCACAGCTAGATAATGTTGATTGTTGCTTTGCTCGTTGACTAGCATGCACAACACCTTCGATCACTATGAAAGCTATCCAGGACTAATCTATCATCCATGTCAGTACCCGCTGTATTTCTCCATATTCTTTGACTTAAGCTTGTGTTACCTCCACTAATAGGTTCTTATGTTACACTGTTGAGACAGGATGGCTGGAAATGTTTAGAGGTTTGTGGGACATTTCTGACCAACCACTGCAAAAGAAGCAACTGATTTCTAAACCTGTGTTGTCTTTTACAAATAGGTTTGTTCAATATCTATCCAAGATGTAAATGCTAGATATAAAACTATACAACATTTTTAACAAAAAGATGTCCTAAGACCTAAGGTTAGACAAAGAGCTTCTAGACAAGACCTCCAAACATCACTTGTAAAACCGTGCAAACTTTTGAGCCTGACAAAAGCTGAAAATGTTTTGGTGGCAATTTGTCAGAAAACAAATTAGGCAAAGTATAAAATATAAACGCTCTGTAGATTTTCAAAAGCTACATGAAGACCTCTGACACAGCACCCCCATTGCTCTCCTGTACCATGCACCACTAATCCTTCCAATGTCATGTGTCATTTTTTTTAACACAATGAGTCCATTTAGTGCTGACTGTATGTGTGTATGTGTAGGACTATTGCTGTAGCATGAATCACTCTCTGACAGCGATGGAACTTTGTGAGTCCTTTCCTAGTCCACGATGTGACTGTAGCGTGCTTGATACTGTCCAGGTCTTGTATACACTGTCACAGTTGCTGTGAATTCATGTGTGTAATAGTACTATCATGTCTGGAAAATCCTGCATGCTCTCAGTCATCCACCACCTGTAGCTCTGCAAACCTTTACACCCTCTCTTCCCGAGTGATCCCTGAGACTTGGGAGGAGGAGGTGTGACATAGGTGTTTCGTTTAGCAAGCCATAATTCTCTAATTCCCTATGTTATTGACTTCTATGTTATTTGAAATTTACTACAAAAAAGAAGTTTCTCTGATGAGGGTTGGCAGATATGCTGATCTATGGGTAAGAAGGAAGTATTGTGATCATGGTGCAAAGTGATGAAATAAATAAATTGATGGAAAAAAAAAGATTTAAAAGACCAATCTCACTAGCCGTGAGAAAAATGCAAGCAAGCAAGCAAACAACCAACAACAACAAAAAGAAGAAAAGGAAAAAAATTCGAAGTAGCTTATAATTATGTCTGTTTAGTAGAATAATAGTACTCATCTATATTTTACCATAGGTCCTATGACCTAATTAGCCACTAGCTCTTGAACCGAGGAAACAGTAAGACATTCTGTCTTGTGAAGCTGATTTGAAATGTAGTCTGGAAGTGGTTGCTTACTCTCAGACTATTCCTTTCAGTGTTGCTTCAATAGGATTACCTTACTGGAAAAGTCATTCTATTGTTCACACAGTGCTCATAGCTGGCTAAGACTATAGATTATCCCTCATCATACTCACAGCTGGCTAAGACCGTAGGTTTTCTTCATCCCTCAGTTGTGCATATAGCACCTACCATTATTATGAGAGCTAGCCATTAGAGATGAAGCTTCCTGCTTAGTACTCATTTGATTTCCAATTCCTATGACTCAAATATATGGTTTCTTCTGTCAGGTCCTTTAGGCCAAGAAACAATACAGGAGATTACCATTGTTTTATTTACCCTCTAGACCTTGATAGTAGGACCTATTACTGAAATCACTACATACTTGATAGTTCCCTTAAAAACTAAATATACTAACATATCATTTCCCTCATAATTCACCTTGATATCAAAGGAAAGAATAGCTACTCCTATTCAGAATCCTGTATAGGAATGCACCAATCAATACAAAATAAATATAACAAATAAACTTCTTAAATATAGATTTTCAAATTTGTTATCCCCTTTATGGTATTTATCTAGGGAACTGTGATATATGTGTCTTTCTAGTTTTACACTTTACCTTGACCCCTGCCATCTTACCAGTTCTTTTGGGGTTGATTTTTTTTATCTATTTTGCCTAATTTTAAATAGTACATTTTTTGTATTTTTCTACATAATTGTAATTTATAATATTCTTCCTTTCCCTTTACTTCATCTAAATCCCCAACCTGCTCTCCTACAAATACATCAACTCTTTTTCATCAATGGTTATTATTTGCATAAATGTATATATACATATTCCTAAGTGTAACCTGTTCAGTTCATGAGATACAAGTATGTTTACAGGGCTGACTATTTGTTACTGAACAACCCTTGATGTGCTCTTCCCTGAGGAGGACTTCTCCTGCTCTCAGCTTTCCTCCGTTGCCCATAGTTCTTTGTGTAAAACAGAGGCCTCTTGGGCTTCTACCATGCAGTTTGGTGTGCACACTGGTGTCTTCCTTATTCTGCTCTTGTCACATTTGGGGCATCATGTTGGTGAGGACTAGCTCTCATGGTACTAGGTTGGGCATACAGATGGATATAGCATCTGGTGTTACTAGGAAACAAAATAGTATAATAAATTCTGAATCCTCTGGCTCTTACATTCTCTCTGCCCATCTTTACTCAATGCCGCTTGGCCTCGGGTTGAGCAGTGTTTTCTAAATGTATCCATCTCAAGAACTCTGCTTAGTGATTTATTGTGGATTTCTAAAGTGATCTCTAACTCATGCAAAGAGAAATTTTCTCAATCAGGAGTCAAGACGACAGACCTCAACCTGTGGAAATGAGGAAAAATGCTTATAGATTGTATTAGTAATTATGCTGGCTCAGTAAATTAGTTGTTTTATATTATCCTATAATAGTCGTGAATTCACAGGTACTTTGTTCGCTAAGTTTCCAGTACCAAGCATGGTATCCTTCTTGTTGATAGGTTTTATGTCCGGTTAGAGACATAATGGCTACTGTCAAGGAATGTATGCCTCTACTGTATACATAGGGTTAGTGTGCGATGCTGATTATTGTGTGGTTCATAGGTATCACAACTGAGTAGGACTGTTGGGTGCCTCTCAACAAGCTTGCATGGTAATTCCTCGTACCATGAGAACTAGTTCTCAGGAAGGACACAATCAGGTCAGTACCAGTGAAAAGGATTCTGGATCTTGGTTCTTAAGCTTGGCATCATCAGCAATAATTCCTTCACTTCAACCTCTGTCAGGTAACCAAGGATAAACGAAATAGGTTGTATCATTTAAAAGTCTCTTAGACATCCCTGGCCAACAACTCTAAAAATATGGCTTCTCATATCTGTTATTGGAACATTTTAGCATTGTCTTTAGCTCTTGGAGGGAGCACCATCAGCCTAGATGAGGAAAGTTCATTAAAATTAAATATATACTGAATTACGTGTATGTTCCCATGACAGACTGCTGTAGCTTGACTCTACAGTGTATCATCAGACTTATCATGTATGATCAGTAATGTACACAACAGTAGATAAAGTTGAAGGTGATTGAATTTCTCCTACTTGAGGGGATTTTATTACTTTACATTGATATAGAATGAAGTCTACATGTGAATTTCATTTTGAGTGTATGTGCATGTGTGTATGTGTTGGTTGTAGGTTGACATTTATTATAAAAATATTATACCACACACTATTTGAGGGGAGAAAACTTCTTTAACAGTCAATGAAAAAAAATGTCATTTTTTTAAATAGGAAATAACTTAAAAATCATTTCTGTATTAGTCATTTCAGCCATACCTTTCTATAAGACATCAAGTAAAGATGAGTTAGAACTCTGTCTTCTGTGCTGAAATATATGGCCCAGTGTATGGAGTCCTGTAAGAACTGGTGTGTATGTGCTGGATGTGTACTCTAGCACTTTTTCTTTTATAAAACAAAAATATTCTAATCATAATATTATTTTCAGGGGGAATATTCTTCTGGAAATTTGGTATTAGCTTTTCACTATTGATGTTCATCCTCGACAGCAAGAAAATCTCCTTTATAATTTATATTCCCAAAGCTTTATCTGTGGAGATCTCTGAGAACACAAAGCCCAACAGAGTCATAGTTCATAGGAGGCAAGAAGGAAGTTCAGATGAGCATAACTCAGTAGCTGGCATTGGTTCAAACTTCAAGAATCGACATCACACTGTTTATTTTAAGGAAATGTAAACATAGCACAGTTTGAACTTTTTTTCCTGGTGACAATTATCTCTATTATATGCTCACATTAAAGCTGGATACATGACACACACTGAAACTCTTTGTAAAGAACATTGGTACCTCCATAGGATCTGATCTGGTCTCAGTCATACAGGTATTGCAAAGGTCACCAGGCTACAAGCCAACCAGCATTCTGGGCAGAAACTAGTTTATAAATATTTCCCTTTGAAGAGGCATCCTTGCATTTTAACATTCCTGGTTTCCATAGTGCTTCCCTGTGAGCACAAGAAAATCAGTGCCTCCTATGCATGTCAGAAGGAGGGTTACGCAAGAGCTAGGTCTAGTGTTTGATTATGTGAAATTACCATATTCAAGAACATGTGTCTTCCCAAATTTGTTGTGTTTTCCTGTTGAGTAAAAGAAAACATTTGGATAATATTGTTTCTAGGTGTCTCTGGTATTAATAATTTACCTCTAGTCGACATTCTTCTAAATATAACTTGTTACCTAATACCTTCTTTCTTTACTACTGAAGCCTTCCCATTGGTCTGTGGTTCTTTCATATCCTAACAGTCTGCTGTACAATTGCACCTGACCATCTCTGAATCACACATAGCTGCTCATCTCTTCCCTGTTGCTCCTGAAACTACCTACAACAGGTTGCTCAATAGATGCTTGCTGATATTTTTCTCGGTGCTACTCACCTCAGACAGAGCATGACTTCCTATTGCTTTACCGGTAGGCATCACTTTCCCTACTAAGCACTGCCTGGCTCCTCTTGCCTTTTCCTTTGTTTCCAACAGTGTTCTGTTGGACCAGTTTCCAAGGAACAGGTATTGCAATTTTCCTTTTAAATACCTAAATTACTGTAAGAAAACACCCAAATATTTGTTTTTCATTAATGTCTATTAATTGATATGTGATGTACATCTATGTGTATTAATCAGGCAGTGCTTCATTTTCTATACTGCTGGGTAGTAATTTCTCCCGAATCGAAGTATTCCTTCCTAGAGGGAAGCACTTTAAGAGTCTCAAAGTTAGAAAAAGATACACATTATGAAGGGGAAATCTCAAAATTCTCAAGGAGTCTCTGAAACTAGATACACAGGACTACTCAGTTCACACCGTGATGCAAGCAGTAAAGACCCTTGTGGAGGAGAGCCTCTCCCTCTCAAGCTGGAGGCAATGTGTGCAGACAGCTATAGACTCTCAGCGTTAATGAGTTATTACATTCACTGTGGTGTGCATTTGATGTTGTGGCTGCCTTTTTGTTGATCACCCTCCTTTAAGTAAGTCCTCACTCATACTCCTCCTGTAAGTAAACCCAATAAAGTCAGTGTTCATGAAATTAGAATTTAATCATATTTTTATTTTGATCTATCATGAGTTCTATAACTGGGTTAAATAGATGCTTGCTCAGGTTGTCTTAGAAATAGTAGTATCTCCCCATCTCTCTCTATGTCTCTCTCTCTCTCACTCTCTCACACACACATACATTATATGCTATATGATTACATATATATATTATATACATATACATATACATATACATATACATATACATATACATATACATATACATATACATATACATATACATGAGTGTCATATTTTTAATATATAAATATATATGGATGTGGATATATTTGTATATCTATATACTCATTAAATTGTTTAATATTAAATAATAACTTCTAATTACTGTTAGGCATTTTATTTATTTATTTTCTTTTTCTTCTTCTCTTTCTTTTTTGCTTACTTTTCTTTTCTTTCTCTCTTTTTGTTGTTGTCAGGGTCTGACTCTGTTTCCTTGACTAACCTGGAGTGTACTACACTATGCAGATCAAGCTGGTCTTGAACTCAGAGAGTTTCAGTTGGACCATCATTACCACATATTTCAATACATTTTAAATGAAGATAAAAAATAGTCTTGTAATTGATACTTGTCAAAGAGTTTTGTTTCTATTTTGTTAACTTTTATACAAATATTCTTTATGATATCATGTTATGTATTATAAAAGAAATGCTACATAATGAATTTACAATTTCAATATATTTCCCTGTAAAATCCAAATTTATCCTGGCACAAACTTGGCTTGATTACTTGGTGATATCTCAGACAAGCTTTTGATTATTTAATCTACATTCATTCCTTCAATGTAAACTTGTCTAACATAAATTTGACTAATGATGATTTTATTGAAACATCATAAGTTTCAGTACATTTCAGATGTGAAATAACGTCTGAAAAACTAATCAAACATAGGACAAAATTAATTAACATAAAATAGATAAAAATCGCTGTCTTGTGTGATTGCATTCTAATGAAGTTCTGTACATAAACAAGATCATTTATTGAAAATTGTTTCCAGCATGATGAATTATCATCACCCTATGATAAATAGTAAACTACCCGTGCATTAAAACTTGTATCTTCCACCTAAATCAACAGAGTTTCCTTTACAAGAAGTAGAATTGTGATGGTCAGTAGGATTGCAGATGGACAGTTTTAACTGTCAGCTGCATAGAATCCAATATCACCTTGGAGATGGGCATCTGAACATGTCTATTAAGACTACCCTGATTATATTAATTTGCATGGCTTTGATCAGTACCTGTTCCTGACTGGGACCTATATGGTATAATTGGAGGAAGGGAACTAAGTGTCAACTTACACTGACTGCTTAACATTGTGGATACAATGTGGCCAGGTAATTCAGTTTCTTCTTGCCTTGGCTTTTCTGTGCAATGAGCTGTAGCTTTGAGCTGTGGGCTAGTGTAAAGCTTTGCTTCAGGACAGAGTATTTTTACAACAGCAGGAAAAGAAACAACACTGTTTTTGAATTCTTCAGGTTCTGTGTGATTAAGATAAGAACAATGGAGTAAATTAATGTTCATCTGGCAATTTATATACCTTATTCACTTTATTTAAAATACAATAAAATACCTTATATATTTTTTCAAGTATTCATTTACAAACATATGATTATTTTTCCAGAATAATGATTATGTAAGTACTTTCCAATTTATATACCTTATTCACTTTATTTAAAATACAATAAAATACCTTATATATTTTTTCAAGTATTCATTTATAAACATATGATTATTTTTCCAGAATAATGATTATGTAAGTACTTTCTAAGGTTGCAAACATAGATTTTTTTATGGTTTGGTCCTATTACCCTCTGAAGACAAATGAAAGAGTACAGTTGATCTGAATATGGAAGATAAAAAGTTCTGTTTCCTTTTGAAATTTAGAGTGTGGTGTTACAAAAAGGTTGATTTGAATTTCAAATATTATAAAAGGAAATTTCTATGAATAAGTATAGAGAACTCATTGTATTTGGGAACAAATTATGATCAGTCCTCTGAGAGAGCAATCAAGTATATATACAAAGAGACAAGGCTAAAAATACTTTAACTCCAGATTGTGAAGAGCCATGGAAATCATTACAGAGCATTGAAGTTATATAATGACCATTGTCATGCATTAGATAAAGATATGATGTTGCTGTGTAGAATAATAAGAGAACATTAAGAACAACTCTGAAACAAAGGATATATAAGGTATAAGTAGGACTAAACACATTCTCTCCCACTGAAGCCACACAGGACAGCCCAGCTAGGGAAAGGGATCCAAAGGCAGGCAACAGAGTCAGAGACAGCCCCTACTTCAATTGTTAGGGGACCCACACGACCAAGCTGCACATCTGCTACAAATATGTAAGAGTCCTAGATCCAGCCCATGCTTGTTGGTTGGTGGATCAGTATGCCAGGGCAGGTTGGTACCCACAGAGGGCTTCCCCTTCTCTTAGGAGAAGGGAAGTGGGTAGTGTGGGAGGAGCTTGTGAGGGGGGACTTGAAGGAGGAGGGAGAAGGACTGTGATCAGGATGTAAAGTGAATAAGTAAGTTAATGAAAAAAAAAAAACGGAGACACCAACTGAAAGAAAACAAAATCTGAAAATTGTGGGTTTTTTCTAATTTATTAGTAATTTATAAAAGAATTATAAATTGATGAGAAATAAACAAGAGGAAAATGAAATAGGCAATATTATTTAAAGCATGGCCAAATTAAACACTGATATCAAAAGTGCTCATGAAAATGATACTAAAAACAATGGCTCCATTGACATTCTCTTCTGGCTTTAAGTCTCCTCTGTATTCTCTAGGTGCTGCATCTGTGCCAGTGAAGTCTCGAGGCTCATTATAAACAATGATTTTTAGTGTGTACAAAGTTTCTTTGCTAAGGATGCTTTATTAGTCAATGTTGTCTTCCATGCTGGCATCAGGCTATAATGATGAGCACTAGGCAAAGGAATCCTCTGTGCACAGTGAATTCCAGAACATGTATTGCATCTTCATTAATAGTCTTGTCAAGAATGTTGTCACCGACAGCGGGGCAATGTGAAGACAACTTAGTAATTCATGTTCTATAAGAGTTGTTTGTAGCTTCTAAAGTCTTCTGCAAGCTGCTGACCAAATCTTAAAACTCAAGACCAACAAGTCTACCAGTTGATACTGTTCCTGAGTACCTCTGAGCTCATAAATAGCATTATTATATATTCTAATGATAGAATAACTAATATGACACTAAACCCTCTCTTGACATACAGTATTTGATCCTGTCTAGTCCCTGACAGACCATAACTTCTATCACCATGTGAAGTGTACAGTCTCAATACAATAGAGTTCAATGTGTGTCACAGAGAATCTATTCTGTGGTGCGCTTAACTTGGAGCAGAGGAGCACCACTGTCATGGAGTCCTTTTTTCTGCGTCACGGCCATCTGGTCACCACCATCCAGAAGTGGCTATGTTAGAATGTCCATAAGACCTTGTCTAACTTTTATCCCTGGATGTCCACAAATTTAAATTTTATCGTTAATTGTGATATAGACATTGATAAGGACCTATTCAGCAACAATATTGACCACCAAGATTCAATAACTAATTCCTGGAAATGATCACTGTCATGGCACCATCCAGATCTTTGCTCCTATGTGTAGCCTAGGTCTGTTTCTCTGCCATGGCCTCCCTCTTCATGTTCCAGCTGTTCTGAATCAATAAACATGAGCAGAACAATTCAGAGTCCTCCATTGCTCACCCCATTTTTTGTCTCAATAGAAAAACATTTAGTAAAGAGCTATGAATATGCCATATGAGTTGATTTAGTTTAGCTTGGCAAATGTATATCCTCTTACCAGTATGACTAAACTAGACTAAGCCTTTGAAAAAAAATTATCCTTGAATTTCCTGTCTGATTTCAACACAGACAGTGGTGCATTTTGTTTACTTTAACCTTGAGTTCAAGTTAACTTTTTCTTTGAGTTATACTTAGTACACTGTGCCTCTCTTATTTAAAGTCTATGCTTTGTTTTCTTTGAAGTTCTGTAAATACTTTGTGGAATAGAATGTAGCAGTTAGATGAATTTCCATGACTACGGTGTTTTGGTCTCTACAGGGTAACAAACAGTTTCTCTAAAGGCTAGTAAGCCTTCTGCACCCCTTCCTTGTCTTTTCAGTTTGTTCTGAAATAGAGCCTAAAACATAGTTTCCTTCCTTACTTAAACTTCCTGAAGAGGAATATGGGCTGTGACTTATAATGTATAAAAGAGTTATTAACTATCAAACATTTACATTTTAATTTGTATATGTTTGTGTGTATGAAAGTACATGTGTGTGAATGTATGTTTCAAAGTGTCTGGGTATATATACAAGTGTGTGCATGTGTGTGGACCATTGTGTGTGTGTGTGTGTGTGTGTGTGTGTGTGTGTGTGTGTGGTGTGTGTGTGTGTGTGTGTGTGTATGTGAGAGAGAGAGAGAGAGAGAGAGAGAGAGAGAGAGAGAGAGAGAGAGACTAAGAACTTAAGAACTGACCTTCCTTTGAGAGTCCCTGATTTGGTGTTATGGAACCGTGCCCAGTGATGGATATATTTATGAACATGCTCACGAAATACTATGAAATGTGGGAAGATCAAAGAAGAGGACAATGAGAATTTAGTATCCTTTCATTTTGATTAGAAGAACTTACACAAACATGATGAAAATCCATTTAACACAGGTATCAATTACTAGGAGGAAAAAAAAAGCGCATTAGGTCTAGAGAGCCTGAAAAACTAGGTTTCAGTAGAATCCATTTACAGTTCTCAAAGTGACACTGACTCCGTTAGAGGCCAAGTGTAAAGAAATGACCAAGCTTAACAGAAAGGCTTAAAGAGCCATAAGTCAGGAGGGGCTTGAAAGGGAGGGAATTATTAAGGTTAAATGTGGTAAGAAAAGGAGGTGAGGGACCTTGATAGGGCAACAAGATAGTTATCACTGCTTTAAGGTAAAAATCATTACTTTAGAAGAGGAGTTTAATTTGTTCCTAAATAAAACAAGATTGATTTTCTTTTTCATTTTGTGGGTTTTATTTTCCTATTGAAATTCGAAGCTGAGGATCTGGGTTGGTTTGAAGGATAAAAGTACTAAGGCCTTGAAAATGGCTGGAAATAGAAATTCATAATTTTATTTTCTTCTTACAACCATTAACACTGAAAAGCACAAGTCTGAAAACAGTATTCCATTTGATTTGTGTTAGGTAACTTGCAATTATGTTTGCAAGGTACAGAACTTTATACAGTGGGAAATAATAGGACAGAGGAACGTTCGAGAAATTACGGATCCCTAGCAGGTCTACCCAACTAATTTATTTTACAAATGCTAATTATTGATAATAGCCAAACGATACTAAGAAGATCTTCAGATGTGTCATTTTTTTATCGTCCTCTCAAAGATATTAAGTGACTTTTGAAGGTGAGAATGAAGCATCAGATAGATCTTTTCTAATTAACTGAGAATGTTTGTAGTTGCCTTTAGTAAGCTCTAGTCTTCAAACTGAAATTAAACCCATCTGACAGTGTAACACACACAGAAAAACACAAACACATCAGATAAACACTAATTCAGCATGACCTATCTAGTTTATGGACGTTTCTCTTACTAATGAAATGACTTGTAACACCCCAGAAATTTTATTTCCTGAAGTTTACAATAAAATATCATATATTACATAATAGCTTGGGAGTAGGATGAGGACTTTTACTAAGAATAGAAAATATAAAAATAAACTGGATAGAATTTATTAATATAAGCATTAGTTATGCATTCTTTGGTCAAGTACTATTGTTTCTAAGTGTGTAGAAGTTTTGTTTCTAATAATGAATGTTTTACCACACAGTGATATTATATCGCAGATGGTTTAAACTATTCTTTAAGGTAGACTGCAATCCATGAATTATTTTTTAATTACCTACTGCCACCATAACTGTAAAAGGTTTAATAATTTTGTAACTAATACAACATTAAGCTTATTGAAAAGTCAGTGGCCTCGCAAAACCTCTCCAATTGTTTAAAAACTACATGTAGAAAAATCAATAAATCTTTGACCTTTCATGATTGAATTACCAGTCCTTAGCACAGCTCTAACATTTAGAATGTGTGTCCTTCAGTTGGGCATTACATCCATTTCAGACAGTGTAAGACTACATCGAAGCCATGGCCATTCATGTGGAAACACCAGTTACTTTTCCATAAATGAAGCATTTCTCCTATGAAAGTTATAAAGAAGCAGGAGTTTTGCCTTCATTATCAAATCCTTAAGCAGCATTCTTAAGGATGCTGCTCCATCAAGGCCACAGATGTTCTCTGAATCACAGAGACAGTACTGTAGTTAACACAGTCTACAGTCAGACACCAGGTAAATTGTAGAATATAGGGATCAACATTTTTTATTGCATTTATAGATAATGGGTCTTAGAGGATTGTAACCTTTGGTCATTCTTCTTCTGTGAAATTTTAAATCATTATTAAATTATTTTTCTCATCTGTCCTGGAAGTCCTATATTATTCTATTTCTCCAACGTATGGTCGGTGAAAATTCTACTCAATAGTTAACAATTTCCTTTAAATCTTGGCACTCCTCATTTCTACTCCTATCAATAAAGCTAAAGCTCCTGATTAATAAAAAAAATACTTTCTGCAAATCTTTTTCTACTATGCCTTCCAACCAAGTAGCATGAGATTTTGTGATCTGTGATTCTTCTCCTTTGACACTCTGAGTAGTTACTTATGGCTTATGAGTAGTTACTTTGAGACTCATTCTGCTGACTCCACATATCTTCTCTCCATCTTTGTGTTGAACATTGCCACTTCTTAGCTAGTAAAAATAGAGGAGATGGGAAGACCTCCCACACTTGTGATTGCTAAAATCAATACTGTGATAATTTCCATTCTGTCAAATGGATCTATAAATTCAATGCAATTCCCATCAAATACAACAATTCTTCACAGAAATCGATAAAAGTAATATAAATTTCATATGGAAATCCAACAGCTAAACAATACCAGACACAATCCTGATTATGAGCAAGAATGTGGAGTTAACACCATCCCAGTTTTCAAGTTACATTTCAGAGCTATAGATAATAAAATAATAAAATAAAAGAGCATGATAGTGACAGGAA
Organism: Grammomys surdaster; assembly: GCF_004785775.1. Taxonomy (NCBI): domain Eukaryota; kingdom Metazoa; phylum Chordata; class Mammalia; order Rodentia; family Muridae; genus Grammomys; species Grammomys surdaster. The sequence continues at coordinate 3,096,459 of NW_021620702.1, read as the reverse complement.
TAGAAACGTACATACTGATCAGTGGGAGAGAATTGAAAACTCAAACATAAAGCCAAACTTCCATAGCCAATTTATTTCTGAAAGAGGTTAAAAATAAATATTGGAGAGAAGTTATCATCATCAACAAGCATTTCTGGTCAATGTCTATAACTTCATGTAGAAAAAAATAGACATAGATTCTTACATTTCTCTCTGCAGAAAAACACAGTGCCAAATGAATAAAACCGATCCTTTGAACCTGACAGAGTACAATATACTTGAATGTATAAACACAGATAAGGATGAGGACTTTCTGGACAGGACCCTGGTAATGGTGGCATTCTTACCAAAAACTGACAAATGTAACTTAATGAAAATAAAACTCTATATCCTCAAAGGCATGATCAATCATTTATGCAAAGAACCAGACTAGACAGTGTTAAGAATTCTTTACTAGCTATATATCTGACAGAGTGTTATTATCTATCATATGTAAAGAACAAAACAACTAAGTTTCAAGAAAAAATATTAAAAATTGGATGTGATCTAAAGAGAGCATTCTCAAAAGACAAAGTACAAATGTCTTAGTATTATACGTTCTTAAACAAGTTTGTTTTCAGATGTTTCCAGTGTAGTTTTCAAGATTTCTCCACTGTGATCAAACCTCCAAATTGTACTATCCTGGTACAAAAGATATCTATCAGATATATTACAATATTACTAAACATATACTTCAAATAATGTATTATATGTCATATTTCTTTATGTAACTATATTTGAACGTTGTGTTTCCATTGGATTATCCCAGCCACTCTTTAATTATGCCTGCAGGATATCCCCACAGCTTCCCTTAACTCTAATTCATATGCAGTTAAAATCCCAGCTAATTAATATCCTGAAAACTTCAGTAAGAGCTATTTATAAATTTCTGTCAGTATTTTTGTTTATATATATGCCAAAACAGTGGAAATTTGACTTCCATCATGAATACTTTATTATTTTTTCTTAAATATTTTAAGTGGTATAGATATAGACATTCCCAATAGTATTTAACTCTATCACATCCATCAAATTTTTAACAGCCCACCATATTCTTTAATTCTAAGATTTAGATTCTCTGCCTCTTTACTGATCTGCTACGTTTGAGAAGGTCTAAAAGCTGTATAGTTGGTAGAATTTCTATCATTAAAGAAAGATTTTACTTTGCAATTATCCTTTAGTATATAAGTGTTGCAGCTACATAATTAATGCTATCGTTGCTGTTGGTGTTGTTGTTGTCAATGATTGCAAACACACAGGTACCACAAAACTTTCAAAGGCATTATGTTTCCACACAATCTTCCCGTATTAGAAAAAGAAAGAAATCAAAAATTCATTTAGGGTCCTCTAAATTATTGAGCACGGTGAGGTAATTTGTCATATCTTAAATGTTCTGGGAACACTCTCATGAGAGAAGTTAAGAGAATATCTAACACAGAGCTTTTCTGATAAGTGTATGCTAAATAATTTGTTGAGTAGCTACATCCAAAAATTTTTGGAAGCAGAGTTAATGTTACCTGAAATCACTGCGGTGTAATATGATATGTGACCTACTGATGTAGTATTCCGTCATAAGAGTATCCTACTGGGCATTGTAAACACAAACTTTGTTTTCAAAAATCTCAAAAAAAATTTATGTAATCACTTTCTCAGTAACATGCAGGGCTAAGTCTTAACTTGAACCCCACTCAGTGAAGGTACATATGAGATAGCCACATCATGATAAAATTTGTAAAGATGTTATGAAGCTAAGAGTTCTTTGATGGCAGGGATCTTTTGTCAAATGAATCCATTCCTATTAACAAATTGAAGAATCAAAGAAAATCAATACATAAGAAGTAAACTGAATGGTCCTTGAATTCTTTGAAGAAATAGAATGACTCTATGACTCACATGAAAATTGTGGCGAAACATACTATAGAATCTTGACTGACTGAACAAGGCTAGATATGAAGACTGCATTGTCTAAGCTCTCTTAGAGACTCAGGCAGAGAAATCTTTGCACAAAATCCTGTTCAAAAGAAACAGATGGCCATAAGCTACTGTAAACAGGCAGCTTTTGTGGAAATTTACCAGCCTGAGTAGTCATAGACTTCGTACATAGGTAGGCTTGGCAGATAATACCAACTTAGATAAGGATAAGTGAATCATTGGCAGAGCCATAGTGACCTGTCCCCTGAACCTTCACCCAGCTGATATCCTTTTCTGAAAGATATTTGTACTCCCCCTGAACACCCACGCTCCGGTGTCTTCCCCTTCACCAAGTCCTGCCTTTCTGTGTTTATAACCCCTTTGTGAATAAGTAAAAATTACAATTTTATTTTAAAAAATAAAAACAAACAAACAAACAAACAAAAAAGCAACAGATATGGGGTTCTAATGAACGTCATATATATCACATAGCTAATATCTGGAAGCAAGTTGTCTTCAGACAAGACAATCCTTCTGTGTGAAGGGTACACTAACTTAACTTGTTTGTCTCATGACCCTCATAACCTTCAACTCAATTTAGTGTTTGAATAAGTAAAATAAAAAGACAGTACAAAGTCCTAGAAACCATACATTCTCAAGCACAAGAAGGAAGAGGAGAAGGAAAAGGAAACCATGGCAGAAGAGGAAGATGGAGAAGTAGCATAATATCTCCTGTTTCACTATATTATTTGTATTATTATTTTAATCTTCAATTTTTAAATTTTATATTATAAATGTGTTTATATTTATTATTTGTACTGTGATTACACAGTTGTGTTATAACCTCTATATCAATTGTAAAGGATTTTACATGTGTCTTTCTCTTAATATAAGAGATGCTATTTCCTATACTCTCTTTCATACTTCTAACACACACACACACACACACACACACACACACACACACACACACATATATATATATATATATATGTATATATATATATGCATATATTTCACATTTTTATTTTGCTTCTCTTTGTTCCCAGTCCTTCCTAAACTCTATAACTAAATATTGCCACTCTTAGTCCTAAAATATACCTACAAGCCATTTGTTCCCTTCAGAAGTGCAGGTGTCTGGAACTTACTGGAGGTACAAGTGAAGAGCAAATGTCTTTCCTGCAGGCAGACACTCATAAAGCAAAAATGTCAGTGAACATAAAGGAAACTTCTAAGTTTGGATACCTTCAAGATACTAATCCATGTAATAGAAGTAACCAAGAGAAAGCCGGAAAGGGTTAGATAATTTGTTAAATGAAAATATAGATGAAAATTTCCCCAAAAGGAAAAAAAAAACAGATTTTCAAGTACTAACATTCAAACTCTAAACAGTCATGAACAGAAAAATGCTTCACGTGTCAGAGTCAAGTTTCCAAAAGTACAAAAACAAAGAAACAAAGTACAAACAAAAACTAAAAGTTGTATGAGAAAAAATAATGCCAATTCAAATACAGAATCATCAGACAATATCAAGCCTTCTACTAACAGCTCTAACAGTGATTGTAGGTGATTATTTCAGTCATTGAAGGTAATCACCAAGATCCCTGTATTCAGCAACAGCCAAGTTATCTCCAACTGTGAGAAACAAATGTATTATAAGAAGAGTGTGGGTTAAGCCAATACATGACAACCAAGCCAACACTGCAGAAATTGCTTAAAGAAATACTATGCATAGAGTTATAAGGCAGACAATTTCATTTATGATACCCCAGATATGGATTCCATAATAAACATGGTTGAGGAAGCAAAAACCAGGGAGTAATTCATCATAGTCATAGCAGCAAACTAGAAAAACATTGGTACTGACAGCGAATGAAAAGAACTATCAATAATCAATCCAAACAAAACAACAAAGAAAAAATAGAGAAAATACTAATCTCTTATCAACATTAAATGCGAATGGTATTAGTTCACCTATTAAATGATTCAGACTAATTGAGTAGGTTAAAAAGTGACATCCAAGTATCTATTATCTCCAATAGGTATACATACAACAATTGGGAGTCAAAGAATAAAAAATAGACTACTAACCAAAAAGGTTCTGAAGCTTCCTTCTAAATCTGTTTTCAAATTATTTTATTAATGATTATTAAGATTCTCAAAAGGAAAGCCAGATTTCCCCACTAAACCTAGTGATGCTCCCGGTCTAATTTGCATTTTACATTTTACAATGGCTTTTTCTAAAAATCACTCACTTCTCACTAATATCTCTAAAGTAACTAAAAGCAGTGCGAAAGTTATTGTATCTCTCCTCATTTTGTTATTGTTCTTTATATGAAAGAACAAAAATACATTTTTCTTAACTTTTCTACTTGATAAAATTTCTGTTTCAGGAACAGCAAAGCTTTGTGGGAGAAGATACCTACCATAGATGAAGACAGTTATCCATGTAGTTTAAGACGCATGTGTAACAAAAGCAATCAACTTGTAGGCACTGGGAAGGTGTGCAATCTGCTGACATTAATAGATTAACAATATATTTATCCTGCAGAAGAACCTTATGTCATTTTGGAGGAGTCTATCTTGTCAGTGAGTCAGACCACAATTTTACTAAGACTGATTAATTTTACATACTTTTTGTCCTCTCATTAAACCTACATCTTATTCCAGTATCCTAAAAGATGGGGTTAAGGTCATGGAATTCTTATTTGTTTCTGTCCAAAATGTTCCCAAATGAATAACATTTCATTCTCTGGAGTTGTTCATGATTATTCACTTTGACTGATTATTCACTTTAACTGAACAGCATACAACCTTGTCTCTACATTTTTGATGTTGTTAACAGGTAGACTTTTGCATTGAAAAAAATTATCTGTATCAAACAGTTTCTAATATATATATATATGAGTTTTATTTTTGTTTTCTCTTCCTTTAGTATTATCACATTTTTAAACATTAAATTGTGATGCAGTCATCTAGCATAGTCAACAGGAACTATATCTATAGTAGCTGTATGGCATATTTATTTTAAGGAGAAGCACTTTATGCCATAGAACGTTGCAGGTATTTTCATCTCATAAAACTGAAATTGAATACTCATTTAAAATTCATTTCCCACTCACATAGCCCTTGTACCTATATTTTCACATTCTTCTTTATTGAAATTGAGTGTTTTATGTAGGTGCATTACATCATGTAATATTAATAGTTTTCGAGATTCAGGATGTCATTTATGTCATAACTCTGACACTGAATGTGGACTCAAGTGTTTGTTTATGTATTTTGTTTCAACAATGGCATCTGAACAAATTGTGTAAAGTTTAAAGGTTAGAAAGCACTTACTTGATTATAGACTTTTAATAGCATCCTTGACATCTATATAACATTTGGGATAATTGATACGGGAATACTTAATTTCATTAGGTTTCTATTTTCAAAATTAGCAAGAATGAAGGTCATTGAAAATGGTTCTTCCCTTATAATCATGTTTACAGGCTACCTTCTTTGTCTGTTAACATATTACTTTTTTTAAAGAACAGAAACAGAAGTTTCCCCTCAGAATTTGATATATCACGTAGAACCAGGTCACACAAAATGGGAAAAGGAAGATAGTAGGACTTTTTTTGGATAGACGATTCCTCCTGATAAACATGGGTGTAATTATAGATTTCATTATACTATTTCTCTTTAACTCTTTATAATCTCTGCTGTTTCATGATTTTGGTCAAACAAGCAAGATATAAGTTCTTTCTCTAGGCCTATGGAGGGTGAGTTTCTGTATTTACAGGAAGATTACAGGATTATTAAATCTAGTATGAGGATTTCTCACAAAGAGGAAAGCCATATGATGGTACTCTCACTTATAAATTAATTCAAGGGGACTTATCAGTCAACTTGGGAGTAGGGGGTTGACGGTAGGTGTTTGTTCTAAGGTACTAGATAGTTGGAAGCTTTCTTAAAGGCACACTGGATTCTCTGACAAAACTCTCTTGTTACTCCCTGCGGTTTTTTGTATACCATGATCATTTAGACAATTGTGGTTATTCACACATAGAGCCCATGTTTTCTATATAATGGTCCTTTGGCCATGGTCCGTATTCCTATTGAATATGCCCTCCACAATGGGCCTTTTACCCAGATTACCTCATAATAACCTCTTACTGTCTTTTACAGTATGTAGTATGTGTCTTAACTGAAGTCTTTCAATAAATAAAAGCAGTGCAGAGGGGAAGCTTGAGCAAGATTCCAGGAACAATTCGCTTTGATCTTTCTTACAATGACAAGCTAAAGTCCTTGTTTACTGCGCTATGATTTCATGTCATCAATAAACAAATTTTTCACAAGAATTTATGTGTGATGATTTTGCACTTGTGTGAAGGTCAGAGGTTGACAGAGTCTGTCTATCTATCTATCTATCTATCTATCTATCTATCTATCTATCTATCTATCTCTTTCCCCCACCTTTCTCCTTCCTCTCTCCTTTCCCCTCCTTTCTCACTATCTCTCTTTCTACATCTACAGGGTATCTCACTGAACCCAAAACATTTGCTGTTTTGCCTGTACTGATCACCACTGAGTCACACTGATCTAACTTTATCTGTTTCTCATGATTTGTGTAACATATGTAAGCCATCATTCTGGCTTTTAAATGACTGCATCTGTTCTGAACTTGGCTCTTTATCTGTATGAAGAAAACATTTTATTGACTGAACCATCACCATATCCCACTAATGCTTTATTTTAAAAGAATTTCCTTTAAATACCTGGGCCCACAAAAGTAGTTATTGTTTTAGCCTCTTTATATATGGCTTATCTCTTTCATGAATATTTTCCTATACTCTTTAGCAAGTACTTGTTCATCTCTTTCATTGTATTCTACATGTTAGCTGGTTTGGGTATTTATAAAAACATTACCTTGACTCTGTCCTTTTTATATATTTTAAAACACTTATAATTCCTGTAAGAAATGTTCACTTTACTCCGATTATCCAACTTGATTTACATCTTTGTCTCTGTCACATACATCGTGAAGATAGCAATAAAACTCCACAATTCACGCTATCATATCCCAAGAAGCTAACAGTGTAACTACCTGTTGAATGATTAATGAATAATTTGAATATTGGATGAATTAAATAATGAATGAGATTGAGACAAGCTAGTCCCAGTTTTAAATAAGTTGTACTCATGTTACAGTAAAAACACATTTTTCTTGTACTAATCTATTAAGATATAAAATCTGAAGAATGAATTTATGTGACAACGGCTGAGATGTTAGAGGATAACATTTGAGTAAATGCGTGCATTTAAATAGCAGCACAAATCAAAAGGATTTTCATTCTACGAACATTCAATCTAATTAGGAATCCGTCACTAATGCAAGACTGAGATGATGTCTTCACGAATTATTGATATCTACCTCTAATTCCTTAGGTTTTTCCGGAACAAACATTTATGTGGCAGATGAATTTAAGTGCTAGTACCCCAGTGTAGAAGTAAGTATATATTCTCATTAATTTGGCAGACATCTGAGCTTATTACACAAATGGATGCTTGATCATTTCCCAGTACATGTTTTCTATACTTTCAGTCACTTGTAACTTTCATTCACCCTACTGACTTCTCAAGAACGAATTTCATCTATACGTTCCACATGGATAGCTCAGCTGACCTTTTGTCCAGTCTGTCTTATATTGATTAGCTCTTCTTTATGCTTCCTCTGTTCTTCAGGATGTTTTCCATTGCTATTCTCATGCTACTTACTTTAGAAATAATCCCTCAAAGTATTCACTTCACCTACTTTATGTATATGCATGTGAACCTGAATATATCTGTGTGTGCTTATACACACACACAATGTTTGTACAAAATTGCTGGGGTCAGAAGAGGGCCTCTGATCTCTTGGAAGCACTATTACAGAGGGTTGTGAGCAGCAATGTAGGTGCAAGAAATACAACCTGGGTCTTGTAAAAACAGCAGCAAGTGCCACCTCTCCAGACCTATCCAGGCCTATTGTAAATAGCATCTGTCACTGGACACCTCATCTGTGTTCCACTTATAGATCTTTCATAGAGTTTCACGTACATACTTAGTAAATCATTAGTGATTGTCCTGCATTAATGAGGCACATATGTAAAATCACAACTGGAATATAATCAACTCCATAAATGGTGGATTTCAAAAGGGAAAGTCACTTAGGTTTCTATATTTTGGGGCCATTTATTTCATTGATCTCTGCTTTTCAGTCTTTGCCTGATAAGGTCAGGGCACCAGAGAAAGGGATGACAAAGCAAACTGATTCTAGAGTGTACTAGGGTATCTCTGTTGACGTTCATAGCATTTGCTTCTAAATGGTAAAATGCAGAAGTTATTTTGAAGATAAATAGCTGCCTGGAAAAAAACATTTCTTTCATAGAGCACTGTCTTGGGATGTAATGGGCATACTAAGTTAACTATAAAACACAAGAGACTCAAGGATTGTAGGAACTTCATGTCAAAAGACATGGGTATTAAGTTAATGTGAAAGTCTGACCATGAAAATGTGTGAGTCTATCCCTACTTGCTGTGCAAAGGAGTCACACATGTGTTCATGTCTACATTGTTTGGGAAACACCCTGAATGTATGTAGTATACACTCTATGCAGCAACTTCTGTTTGGTCTCAGCACTGAGCACTTCTGGGTCTGCTAAAGGGGCAGTGTATCTAGAAGAAACTATTTACTTCAGGAATGATTTGGCCTTACAGTCATTGCTGTAACAATGGGGGCTGTTGTGATGCAGCTTTTGTTTTGGAGCTTAAAAAATTGTTTGCTCAAGACAATTTTACCATGTCTTCTCCATATATACATTTGAATAAGTTACCAAATTCTAAGATTCCTTTTGTTATGTATTATAAAAACACCAAATGATGAGAAGATAAAAGCCAGAGATGAGTAGAAAATAACTCTTTTGAAATCAAAATACCTTGCAAAGTAAGAATATTGTTACTTTACAAGGAGGAAAACATTAATATTCCAAGTCATTTGACTCTTATGCTACTATATTGTCTAAATTTTATAGGATACAGGAGGCAAACACTGACATCACAGAACTAAAGATATCTTTATTCTTATATATTTATTACTATTTTAACTGTGTGTTTGTATGTTGTCTGACAGGATGTGTTTATGACCATGTGCATATAAATGCCTGCAGAGGCCAGACAACAGCATTGGAACCATGATATCCAGACTTAAAGACAGTTTTGGCCCACTTTATAGGGGGGCTGGGAAAGAATCTGTGGTCCTTTACAAAAGCAGTCAATGCTCTTAAATACAAAGAGATCTCTCCAGCCCCTAGATATTTTAACAATAATCTTTGGATTTAAAAAAAAATTAGTCTAAGAGGAAGTGTTAAAGAAGACAATGGGAGTGTATACCATTTAGTGTTACTATTTAGGAACATTACAAAATATGTACATTAGAGTTTATGCCAAGATAGTCTTATTTATTTCACACATTCTTTCACAAAGAAGTCAATAGCTCATTCGATTTAGGAGTCTCAGGTGTCTGTTATAGTGCAGTGGATATATCTGATGATTGTCTTGTGTCCTGAAGACTTCATGGTCATGTTCTCTGTTATACATCACAATGGAGAAATTTACTCAGAACTCTGTTATGTGCAAAATACAGTTCACTATTTGAAAACCTTAGCAAAATTTCTTGAGATAAAAGGCACACTATCCTAATCTTAGTACAACGATGGACAACATACAGGGTTGTCCTCATACTGGGTGTCATGCATGCTATGTCATCACAAAAGGTTTGGTGTTTGGATACAGAGATTTGGAAATCTCATTTTCTTAAACGGGTATAAGGCAGTTCTTAATATTCTTTGACCCTAAACATGAACAGAGAGTCATCTAATTCATTTCTGAGAATGTACTCAGCTCAGATTTGACATTCCAAAAATCGTATTATTTTTAAAAAGCACAAAACTTCAATTATCTGCTTATCATCTAAAAATAATTATATATAAATAAAGAGTGGAAAAAAGTTACTGAACTTATGTTGAGAGAGGGCCAAAGCCCTGATGTTGTGCCAAATTATTTATTCAAGTGTATCTAGATTTGCTAGTTCTATTTTCCTTGTTAATACAAACATGCTTGTATGTTTGATATTTTATTTTAATCCTCTCTCTAGTCTTTGGATGATGCTTCTGCCTTACTGTCAAGTGCCAAACATGCTAACAACACACTCATTAACATTTAATACCTGTTTGTGATAAGCCAGAAAAGGCATGCTAACAAAGACACATTCCCCAACTCTCATTAATTTGTTTGTAGAGAGAATAACTTCTAAGCATCTCCTGTCAATAAACAAGCTTATGGCCAATGACATGAGGCAGAACATTGAAGGTGGGATACCTAGTAAAGAAAGAGAGAATTTGGGGAAATAGTAAGAGCCAGAGGAGATTTCAAGCAGGAAAGCTAAGGAGATGGATATAAATCAGAAGACAGCTGAACTAAAAATAGAATAAAGAGGCGATTCACCCGGGAAATTTTGAGGAAATGGGCAGGAGAAGACAAGGAGAGCAATCCAGCCACATAGCTGAACCCAGGTTAGAGTAAAGAAGAATATAATCTAAGAACAAATCAGACAAGCTGAAGCTTACAGCCTAGGCATGTATTAGTAAATAATTATCCAGAGAGTCATCTTTCCATGTACAGGAACTGGAAGAAAAATTTTTACATATATTGCTCAGTGTGGGATAGATGTAATCCAAACTTTTTAATTTCATATTGAGTTATTATTAAGGGGTACTTATGAAAACGGTAGACAAACCTAAAGTTACATTTGTTTGTTTGCATTTTGGATTGTGGGCCATATAGATAATCCATTGAAAGAAATAAGGGCAATACCTTTCATAAAATATCTGCAGATCATTATGATTTCTAGTATGGGAAGAAGTAATGGTCATATAATCAGGTTCACTGATACCCCAGAGTGAATAGCCCCACAAAGAAGCTGAGAAGTGAAGAACAAACAACAGCAAGTTCTGCAGAAAGATGATCTCTTTTGCACCTCCAAGACTCCCTCACACCTTTCCTTCCCACAGTTCCAAACTATGCAGAGGGGTTGATGAAATGTGACCATTTCCTTGGGGGAAGTAGAAATAGCTTGTGGTAAAAACCAGGGAATATGGTTATCTGGAAACGACTGGATTATGAGATTGGAAGGTAGGTAGGAGATGTCCTTCTCTAAAACAGACAAGAGGCAAATAAAATTACAGAATTACAGGCCGTTCTGCAGAGAAAAAAAAAACACAGATGTAAGGTCAACCATTTAAAAACACCTCCCAACATATCAAAGAACTATAAAAGACAGACATTGTAAATCACCTCCAGGTAGAACAGACTTTAGGCTGGACATTTATATTGTAGAAGTGCTGCAAAGAATTCTTGCATCTGATTGAGGTTTTTTTTTTTTTTTGATAGTGACTCAAATTGCAGTAAGTTGAAATGAAAATGTCAGATGAGCTTGACATCCAAACTATCATGGAGACAGTCCTTGAGGCTACACAAATGGCAGTTAAGAGAACTTGTTGTTCTTCCAGAAACCCCAGTTAGATTCCCACAACCCACAGTGCAGCTCATAACCATCTGTAACTTCAGTTTCACAGAGTCTGGCAGCTCTCTCATGCGCCAGACATACACTTTATACAGACACACATGTAGACAAAAACAGCCATACATTCAAAATAAAATTTTAAAACAGTATATAAAGGAGGCACTTGTTACATATGTTGTTTGAATATAGAACTAGGAACATGCTAACGACTGAAATTGTGAACATGTTTGCTAGCTACAGTATCTTAAAGTGAGTAACTTCTGAACTAAAATTATTCTACCGAGGCACATGTTACTTCTGACTACCTTATCATACTTTGTTCAGGTGAATTTATGGTATTCAAGGCCTCTTTACCATGGAAATTTTTGATAACAACTATTTCTCCATGTATTTGTGCTTTAAAAGCGTACCAACAAAACCACATACACTCACAGAAACTATGAGTTTAAAACCTCTCTACCGTTCTATTGCAACAAACAATAAAAACAAATAAGTACAACAGAATCCAACTGCACTAGGGGCGTAGGAAATCATATGAGAATCATAATTTAGCCAACCTTGATTTTATCCAAGTTAGTCACTGCATGAAAAATGTATGTCAATAAGTCTTGGGAAAAAAATCATGTATACTGTGAAAATTATAACCATTGTTTGTTCTTTTCCCTTTCTATCTTTCATTTATCACAGTAATTTTTATTTGTTTTTTTTCTGAATCATAAGCGCGTTCAGATTCTTTGCTATTTTTTTTGTTTGCTTTTTTAATCTCCAAGAGGAAATGGTACTATTTTGATAAACATATCTATTTTTCAAATTTATTTATCACTGTTCCAGCATCACCTCCTCCCTTAATTCTTCTCAAACAAGAGAAGCAGCATTCATAGTCTCCCTCATTGAGATGAATAGACATGAACATCAGCCTAATCAGAGAACTTTAGCGAGGGCTTTGATAAAACCTTCCTTATTTGAGGAGTCTGTGTTGGAACCTTGCCTTGCTACTGTCTACATTTATCACTTAGTATATGAAGGTGCAGTAGCCACATTCTCATCATTTCCCAGTAAATGGAACAGAAAGAATGGGGTATACTCCAGAAAGAGTTTCAATAAAGTTTTATTAACACACACACACACACATACACACACACACACACACACACACACACGTGTGCACCTGCAAGCACAATCAACTACACTGAAAACCAATCTAAGTATCAGTTTTGCAAAGAGAATACCTTGTGTGTTGTAGGTATCATCTGATCATTAAAAAACCAATGGCCTATGGCTTAGGCAAAAAAATAGAGATGGGGTATCCAGTAGAGAGAAAAGATTATGGGAGAAAGCAAGGAAAACCTTCAGCCCAGCAAAATGTGAGGAGAAAGTCTCATGAAAGTCAGAGCACAGTTAACTAGCCATGTGGTAGAATGTAGGTTAAAGTAAATGAGATATTTTAAGTTAGTATATAGTCAAAGAAGAGCCTAGCTATATGGCCAGCCTATATGTTAATATATTTTGAGTCTCAGTCTTGTTTCTGGGAGTATGGGGATAGGAGGAAAAACCAAGACCTAACTTCTACAAAACGGTACCCAACATGAGCAATTAGAACCCAAGCTTACATCCTAAAATATCCCAGGTAAAAAGTGGAGAAAAGGCAGGCAAGGAGAATAAGAGTCCTGGTTTATTAAAAGTAATTAATTAATTAAAAAAGACCAAAGTCAAAGCTACCCAGAACAACACTAGATGAATGGCTAGGAAGATTTCTTAGCCAATGAACAGGATCCTTTGGAGAAATAATACAGAAAAGGGCTCTTTAGAGAAGTCCCTATTAAGAGCTGGAGAGATGGCTCAGAGGTTAAGAACTCCCTACTAAATTTAAAAACAGAATATAGAAGTTGGAGATTCTACCATGAGCAAAGCACAGCGGCAGATACCTGAGGAGAGGTACCAGCTGTGGGTTATACACAGGCTAAATGCAGCTGCTACAGCAGATAGCAAAACCTGTGGAAATTTTCTGGATACTACACCTGCAAGATAAGCTACTTCAAGTTGGCAAGCTTGGCACGGCAGGTTGGTCCAATCTAGTCTTATGGAAATTAATGCCCTGTGGCCATGGCATGCAAAAATGAAGCCCTAGGCTGGCTGCTGCAGCCAAAATCTGGAGGGAGGACTGAAATGTCTCTCCCTTTAAAAGACAGATTTGTATAGGCATGGCACAACATCTGAGTTTAAAAACAAAACAAAACAAAACAAAAAATAGACACTGGAGACAGAAACAGGCAGATCTCTGAATTCTGGACCAGCACAATTTACACAATAAAGTCAGCATCAGACCCTCTGCTGTTACATTCAGCTACTTGCAAATGACAAACTAAAATTCAAAATGACATATTTTTTTCCTTAAGTATACTATGTAAGTTTTCCTTAATAATAAGTAGAAATATCCTAAATAATTTAAATGATAAATACATCAATTTTTTAATCTATATAAAGAGAAAAGGGAATACTGGTATATTTATCCACATAGATATTAATCTCCAAAATAAGTGAGAAAGAAATGGGAATTGAATGTTTTCAAGGGTACATAATACATACATACATACATACATACATACATACATACATACATACATA
>NW_021620702.1:3057872-3082288 GCF_004785775.1 Grammomys surdaster | reverse complement strand
ATACATACATACATACATACATACATACATACATACATACATACATACATACATACATAAATAAATCCAGGCCTTTAGAATAATTGGGAGACAAATATAAGAACATATTGGTTGTTTGTGAGTTCAAGGCCAGTCTAATCTACAAAACAAATCCACATCTGCCCAGGCTACACATAAAGACTCCGTCTCAATAAATAATAATAATGATGATAATAATAACAATAGTAAAAATAATAGTCTTAAATTGCTTCAAATAATTTTAAGTTTTTTAAATTTTTTTAAAACTACATAAATGAAGTTGGCTATAAGTTCAATGGTTTTAATGGTACAGTATACCCTCTTTGAGAGAGATCAAAATAGAACAAACATATATAGAAAAGGGGCCTGCTAAATTGAATCAGTCTATACTTTTAATGACTTCAGACTCCTCAACAAAGGATATGCTATGTTAGGAGAGAGGCTCTAGTTTTGTCTTAACAGGAAAGAAGAAAAGGCTTTGGACTTCTTTCAAAGTACTAAGGATTAGATTTGATAGAGAGAGAACCCTTGAAGATCTCAGCAGCAGACAGCAAAATAAGAAAAGGACCAAACAGAACAAATAACATGATTTGCTGATCCCTCTACATGGGAACAGTTCTGAGACTGGTTGAGAAATAAAACTGTTTCTAGAACTTCACCTATACATAGCCAGTGGATCTTGATAGCTGCAGAATCTTCATATCCATCGTGTCATCTTTTCCTATGGCATGAACGGGGGTTTATATTGCAATTTGATTATATGATCTAACTAACTTTTAAAGAAAGACAATCGTCTTTCACCTGTACAAACAAAGAGCAGGTTAGTATCCTTAATTGATCTGTGTATCCTGCACATCCCATATAAATTTTTTTTATAGAACTACATATTGCTTGTAAGGATTGTATATTGCAAAATGGAAACCACCCTAGCAACATCTAGCCAGAAAGATGCTGGGCTGCATAGCCTAACCTCAGACTGTTGCTGTTTCCTCAGGGCACTTGCTTCAAGAATGGCTTCAGGAATGGCTACTGATGCCAGATGAACTTGGTTCATCTAGCCTTTCAGAATGTTCTATCCAGGACTTCATTTAAGCCTGCACTTTCTCAACATGCTAAGATTGGTCAACAAGTGCTACAGCTAGTTTTCTTAAGACTAACCATCTTTCAAATTTTCTTGGAACATGCCCCCCCCCCCCCAAAAAAAAACCCTCTTCATCCCAGCTCAGCAGGAGACAACAATAAGAAAACTGTTATATCACACTTTTAAGTTGGGGTGGATGCTTTTGGTCATTTTATGAGTTACAGATATGTGGTATTTTAGGAAATGATTGCAAATAATTATGGACATGGACAGAGAAGAAACAAAATAGGGAGATTATACTCAGGAATTTCTATCTTTCCTTTCCTCCTTTATATTCTTCTTTCTTACATAAAAAAGGAATATAGACATGTTATAAAAATATTAGACGAATAGGGTGGATCGCTGAATCTACTCTTAAATCAAAAAGTATTTTACAGCTATAATCTTACATTGGTAAAACCTTTCTATGTTGATTAAAATTTGAGGATATATTTTGTTACATTGGTACAGAATGTTGTATATTGATACTAAAATAAGGTTATTTTGATGCGTTGTTATGGTTATTATATATTGTTAGAAATTTAAGCTTGTTGTTAACATACAGGTTGTATATGCTTTTAAAGTTTATCTGAGCCATTACACATATATTTGTTATATATATATATATATATAATTAATATAATTACAATATAAAATTTCAGTTCTTTTGAAAGCTGTTTTTACAAACTGTTAGGGATAATAAAAATACAAGATACAAACTATTAGGGATGATTAATAAATACAAACCAATAATCAGTCAAGTTCATAATCATATTGATACTAGTCTAGTTAATTACAATAGATACTTTCAAGGTTATTCAGATAAAAAACAGCTAAAAGTAAACATCTTTTGACAATTCAGATATATTATTGATTGGTATTTGCTCTTCACAACCTCAGAGATCTACAGAAAATGGTTTTAAAATCATTTCATAATTAAAAGATCTTTTGACTATGAGACAGATCTGCTCCTGACACTAACCTCATTCCATTTTAAAGAAGTTGATGAACATCAATAACCTCCATCTGGATTTGAGTCAATTGTCACAAGCTAGCTACTGGCCAAAGAAAATTCCCATGCTTCAGCTACAGACAAATCTTTTCAGAAAGACAAATGGATGCAGGAAAGTCAATAGTCAAGCTCTGCCAAAAGAGAGTAAGCAAGTCCTTTATAATTCCTGCTTCATTAAAATTCTGTCAGACATACTGGGCCAGAAGGCTGAAGCTGGGTACTCTAATGTTATAGAGACAATATTAGGGAATGCCCAGACTGTAAGATGTCTATCGTTTCTATAATTTTTGGAAGATGTATCCCTTTACTTCCTGCATAACTAGGTAATATTTATTCCTTCTCAGGTATCTGATGGTATTGAAGACTAGATAGTTATTGTCTCACAATTAAACTTAAACTATTTAGCATCCAAGAAGGTGTGCTAAGTCTACAAAGATGATTTTGGGATCGTATACACATTAGAATAGAAATTGAGTTAAGTACAAAACTTTAAATATACCAAGATCAATATAGATAATAGAATATTTTCTAAAGTTGCCAAATAATATGGACTTGACATTGTAAATGTATTATCATACTTTATGGTTTTCTTAATTGTTTCATAATTGTTATTATTGTATTCAATTTATATTTGAAAGAAAAAGAGCTGTGTATTGGACTAAAATGGGGAAATGTAGAGAGACTACCTTGTGTATTACATGGATGCATCACCTGTCAAATTAAACATCTATGGCCTATGGCTTAGGTATAAAATAGGGATAGGACATTTGGAAGAAATAAAGGGCTCTGGGAGAGATACAGGTACAAAAATGTCTGCCCTGGAAAATGTGAGGAGACAGATACATGGTACCTAAGCACAGATAACCAGCCACATGGCAGAATGTAAATTAAAACAAATGGGATATTTTAAGTTGGGATATAGTCAAAGAAATGCCTAGCTGTATGGCCAAGGTATCTATAAACATATTTAGAATCTGAATCTTATTCTTGAGAACATGTGAATTGGAGGAAAACCAAGACTAACTTATTCACTTTTTTTTATTGCAATTGATGATAACTGATTTTAAAAAGATGTCTGGTGCTGGACACCGAACCAATTCCTCTCTGCTAATGGAGCCATATTTATTGGAGGAGAACCTTCAAGCACTAATTTATGAAACCAGCAGCAAAATCCCTTAAAAATGTCTACAAACAATTGTTTGTATACCAACAGATCAGCGTAGTCTTCACCCCTCATTAAACAATTGTTCTTTAAAACAGACACCAGTACATAAAAAACACAACCAATCATAGTCAGAGTTGTAGAAAACACTATCAATGAACACATCTACAAAACACTTTCAAAATTAAAGGTCAGGGAATATTGTTAAAATTGGAAGTGGAAAGATTATAGGAGAAGGAGTGTCAGGGAGTTTGCTGTGTGAGTGGGTCTCCTATCAATGTCAGAAGCTACACACACTATCTCTTTGATACTGTGCAGAATACCTTCCAAAACCAACGTACAGAGATCTACAACAAGACAATATGCCGAAAGCAAGAGACTTCAAATCACTCATGTCTAAATTGGATACCTCCATCAAATCTCTCCACTCAGGGCTCTGGAACATGAGAGAGAAAAGAAAGGACCAGAAAGGATAGAGCTTTATAAGAAAACAAAGATCCCTAAATCAACATGATTATAGCCCTTATGAACTCACAAAGACTGAGGCAGCTTGTATAGGTCAAGCACAGGTGTGCATCAGGTCTATTATTATACCTTAGAAGCCTGTTTGTTTTCCAGAGACAGAAAAAGATCTGGATAGGAGGAGAGGTAGAGAAAACTGTATGAGTATATGGAGGGATAATCATAATCACAATATTTTATGTGACAAAAAATATTTTCAATAAAAGGAAAAAATATGGGATAAAAACATGAGTTTGAAGGAAGGATGGGAAGGGTATATGAGAGGGTTTGGATGGGGAAAGTAATAAAGACATGCTGTAATTAAATTGTAATCTCCAAATTATATGCCATCTATGGCTTATATCACACAAATAATATTAGTATCAAAGAGTGTATGAATAATGACCACACTCTCCAACCTGCCAATAATGATATCTTTAGTATTTATATTAATATGGTATTAAATACACCCTATTTAATGCTGTTCTACAGTTCATAAACAAATAACTAGAATGCAAATTAAAAGACACCATAATTTAATATAATATGAAAATTACTAATTTAAAGTAGTAGTTTAAAATATTTAATGAACTAATTACAAACCCAGTTCATTAAATGTAGAAAAAACAAAAATAATGAAAAGAAAATATATTAAACTGTAGAAGATATGTTGACTATAAACTTTATATCAGTTTGAACTGATTTATTTTATATATAAAAGTCTTATAGTAAGACTTGTTAGATGTTTGCATGAGTATATGTGTGCATTTACTATGCACACAGATATACCTTTTGTCAGCCTTTGGCGTCTGTATACTATTTATTTACTTGTAAATTGTGCTCATTTAAGCATAATTATGGTCACTATATTTATGGTCTTATATTTAATATTTTATAATTTCTGGGGTTAATGTTATTACCTTGATTTTTATCAGTTACTGATTCTTCTAGTGGAATAAGAAACCTCTCAAATGATCCTTGCCTCAACCTGTTTCATTTCAAATACTCAGCACGCTTTCTCAGTCACCCCATCATCAAGAAGATTCTGTGCCAGCCTTTGCTTTTTTTCTTACTGTGTAACTCCCTGAACAGGTCAGACACACAGTTTTCTCTCTCACAGTCCTATATTGTTGAACAGTTTGACAACTAGAGTGTTAATTCTTTCTCTGATTGATTCTCTAGAATCAATAGGCTATCAAAATTAAATGAATAAACAAATAAGCAAATGAATTTTCAGTGTCAATTATGAGGCACCTACCTTCAAATTCTTCTTCAGCGTGTATTTCAGAGGTCCATTAAAATAATACAGGGGTTTTGCCATTGCTTCTGGTCACCCACCAGGACTACATGCTGATCCCATGTTTACCATATATTTTGGTCAGAAAACATAGAGAATTCATGCTGGTATTGACCTAGAAGCTGCCTTTCTGATGGCTAACTGTTATAATGCTAAAAAAACATGATGCAGCCTGCTGCTCAAGAATAATTTTCAATACTTTTATCCAGCTGTAAACCCAGACAGCTACAATAATAACTGGATAGCCCAAACTCACCCAATGGTGTAATAATGATATGAATGTTGTAGGTAGATCATACCAATTTCTTACTAGACTTAAGGCCCACAGCATAGAAGAAACACCTGCTTGCTACTGCAAACCTGGCTAAGAACCAATGGCTGGAAAGGCACAGACCCTAGTGGACCATGTACTACTATTTAGCCAGATGAACATGGTATCGAGTTGCTTTTTATATAGTTGCCCTTATACCCATAGATAGTGAATCTGTCTTCTCACATGAGAGAAGATTCTTTTAGCACTGGGCAGGGGAAATACAGATATTTTAACCTGGTCAAAGAACAGAGTGCTTGTCACTAATTGGGGCATCAACCCTAAGGCTCAGAAAACTTTGAAGAAGAAACAAAAAGAATATAAAATCTGGAGAACAGAGATCACCATAAAATAAGGACCATTGTGCTCTTGAGCTCTTAACAGCTTTGGTTGCTGCATAAAATGAGAATAATATGATCAAGTCAGTCAGCAGTCCACTATGGAGGCTGGAGGGGCTCCTGAGACCCTATCTTTATCTGATTAAAAGTGGTAGTTGATGCTTAACTTGATAGGGAGAAGTCAGTTTTCCTCTGTTCTGAGGACCCTAGTAAGTGTCTTAGGCTCCAGCAGATCACTGACTTATACTCACATGCATAGGGGCAACATCTATGGATCAATAGAAAATCAGTAAACAATGCCAAGAACGTATGATAAGGGAAGCTATCAAGAAAGCTTAGAAGGAAATAAAATAGACTGGTGATATACAGTCTCCCTGGAAGTCATAGGACAGTGACCTAACTACTTCTGTTAGTCCCAACTCTTTAAGGATTCACTGGAGATAAAATCCTCTACCTTGGCATGTAGAGAAACAAACATCTTGCAGTGTATTGCAGCTAGGATATTTGAAATAAATTATTTTGCCTGAGAATAATGTAAATACTATTTTGTGTTTGATTGTATATTTGGTTTTGTTTGTTTCCTTTTCTTGAGATCAGTAACAGAGCAGACTTACTAATCTCATGTCATTTTAGAGTCAATTAAAGGTTACAGGATGATTAAGGTAATTTACTTTAAAAATAAAGTGAATGTTGTTCTTCTAATTGGCTTCATATTCACATATGAGGAAAAACAATATGTTACTTTTCTAAACTCCACATGAATTTGTATGAGAAAAGGCATTCTCTAGAGAAGGAGGCAGGAATCAGTCACAGTACAGTAATCTTAAACTGAAGCAAAACTGAATGGTTTGTGCTCAGCCAATTCAATACTTAGATGTTTCACCCAATTATTTTTGAAATTTTAATTTTTCATGAAAAAAACTAAAATGAAAGTGTATAGCTCTCCTTTTTAAAACCACACTTTGTTTTTAATGAAATGAATAATGATACATGTTTAAATTAAACTGTATACTTTTCTTGTTGTAAGTATTAGATACATTTAGATAAGTCTAATATGTATATATATGTAAGTGAGAATAATTATATATATATATGACTAAAATGTATGTAAAATTTTTCAAAGAATATGTCAAATTAAGTAAATATTTATAATTTGATGAGATGACCTTTTTAAGAAATGTTTTGTGGGTGAATTGAAATTATTACCAGTTTATTTTGATTTGGCATGGAACAAAGTTTCATGGTCAAAGGTATTATTAAGAAAGCAGAAGTTTTTAGGTATGCTTGTCTTTGAAACTGTACTTCTTAATTAATAATTTATTGACAAAAATGTGTTATATAGGAACAGAGTTTGCAAATCAAGATTGCACATTATATTTTTTAAAGATTTATTTATTCACATATTTATGTGAATACTCTGTCTTCGTGTATACCAGGAGAGTGCATAAGATTACAGATGGTTGTGAGCCCTGTGGTTGCTGGGAATTGAACTTAAGACCTCTGGAAGGGCCGTCAGTGCTCTTAACTACTGAGTCATGTCTCCAATTCCAAACATTACATTGTTATAATTTTTTTTTCCTTTCAGGACTACCTCAAATAACAGTTATTCTCAGTAAAACTATCTGAAAGAATTGCATTAAGTGAGCATCTTGAAACATTCATAGGGAGAAATTTAAACACATATTAGTACATATAAGTATCTATAATGAGGACTATTTCTCACTTAGCCTCAAGACAATGTTTATTAAAAACATTCTTCAGATGCTTCTAAAGAGTAACATAAGTATATTTGTATGTTTATGTAGAACAATTTGTAACCATTTATAACAGATGCTGAGTGTAACCATGAAAATCTGCCCAGTCTTTGGATACAGATGTTAGTGATGTGTTTTAATTTTGTATTAGAAGTCCTTAACAAGAGTTCTTGGTTGCTGGCTTTAACGTTTTGTATTTCTCTATGTGCTTTTGTAGAATATATTTTATGGTTTTGTGTTCCATGTTTAGCCTTTATAGTAAAGACAGTGAGGTTTATATCTGCTCCCAGTTCCATTGTAGACCCAATATTCCCAATATTCTATATACCAATGGATTGGACTTTCCAGGTCATCCCAGTCCATTCATGTAGCAATGGAGCTAGTAACACCTCTAACTAGTAGCATCCACCAGGTCACCCCAAATCATACTACTAAAGTGAAAGACACACAATCCAGTGCAGAAATCAATTTAAATTTATGTGCTTTGCATTTGTCATTTTTTCAGTTCTGCCCACCATTTTTTTGTTCTTCTTGTCCTGTGATTTTGTTGTGAGTTCTTAATTCACAGTGTTCCACTGTATGCACCTTTCCTTAGAAAGAAGTGCAAATTGGAAAGATAAGATGAGTATAAGCCAACCCTGTCCATAAGCTATTAACTACAGTATCTGAGTCTTCTGAATTCACTTAGGGCAATCCTGATTAATATCCTGATGGGGTCACTCACATCCTGGCTCTTCTATGTAAACTTCATTATTTCTGTTCTTACAAGAAAAGCAGAAGAGATTGTTTCTACATCATGGTGTTTCTTTGGGTTGATGAAAGACAGTTGTTACTCTCATTAGTTCCCTGTATTTATCTAAATATAAATATCTAATATTTATCTAAATATAAATATGAACATAAACATAATATAACATACATATAAATATATATTATATAACAATATATAATATAAATATAAGCAGTATTAAGTGAGTCATTAATCAGTATAAAAATAAATGAAAATGACAACAGAGACAGTTTTAGGCACAAGCATATGAAAGTTGGAAGGGGATATGATTGGTACCAACAGGAATCCCACATTTCTAGAAATGAAGAAGTACAAGGAATAAGTGGAATATATACCTTTTGTTTCCTTTTCCCTTCTACATCTTTAATGAAGAAAACAATACCACTTGAGTCATTTATTGAGAGGGAATTGAAACAAAAGCTTCCATTTTACTGAGGCATAAGCATGACAGGCAACATGAAATAAATATGATTCTTAAATTTTAATAATTTAACCCAGCAAGGACTTGGAATGTCAGTGTTGGTGTGAATGGAAGCTCAATAGAGCATTGGAAGGTTGTAAATTCTTCAGTCCTCCGCATAGACAGGAAATACAAAGACATCCTCGCTCGCATCTGGCTTCTAAGTGAATGGCTTTAATATACACAAAGAAAAATGTCCAAGTTTGTCTGAACTACTGATTATTCCACGACAATACAAACACTGACAGATACTGAAAATGAGATCAGCTGTCTCTTTGGTTTTCTGATGACACATGAAATACATACTTATGTTTCTGGAATTGTTATTATCAAATCATTCACTTTATTTACTCAAAAGGTATCTATTTGTATAAAATTGTCATGTTCTAAAAATAATCGGAAACAAAAATCTACAGATATGATAAAATAGTAGCCACAGAAGAATGGGAAGTTACAGTCAACACAGGGTGTAGGGAATGGACTTGGGCACGCTATTCTAGCTAATACACTGAAAAACCCATATTTTTCACATGAAAAATATTTTAAGTTAAGCACAATGATTACCATAGCTCTTTTCCTTTGAAAGGAAAATCCCAACTAGCATTGTGTTGAAAGTGTTTGAAATATCTTCTCCTTGGATTCACTCAAATAATACCACATCTGTGCATTTCCTAAATTTGGACTGGCTACTTTCCCATCAAATAATTATGGTCAATGTGATATAATACACAGGATCAGTTTCAATTTACGTTTTTGTAACTTTGTTTGCATGACCCTTGGTAGATAGTTTAGCTACTTTGTTGTTGGATTCAAACTGAATCTATTTATCAATTACTGTATCCATGCGTGTGTCAACAGACTGCTGAAGACATTGTGTTCTTGAGACATGGAAAATGGAGAAATAAACCTGGTGCCTATTGAGAAGAATCACCAATACTGGATAGCTTTTATGATATATGCTATATGAGAAAGAAAGCAATTATCAACCTTAAAAGTTGTTAACCTGGAACTATAATAATACCTAGCTTGGTATGACATGACTGCTGGTTCAGTGTCAGATGGAGTGTGAACTACTTTCTGATTGGCTACAAAGGCAGCTGTAAACTTGACTTTGGCACCAATATCAGAGTCAAGAAGCTGGGACTAGACAGGCCATATATTCCCTTGGAAAAACATATTACTATTATTCTGTTAAATGAGCATAGTGTTAAAGCTGATTCTCTATAGCTTATCTCTTTACCCATGGGTTCATTCACCTTTCCACCCTCACCACAAAACGTTCTTACTTCACTGAATGGCATCTGTCACAGTGAACCACAAGTGAACAACTTGCAGAGAATGTAAATCTAAGGAAATGATCAGCCCTGATGTGACATCTAGATTTCATCCTCTATTCTCGGCGCTAAGCGATCACTGAGGAAGACAGGGAAAACAAATTTAAATAACCTGAGACAGGGGTTTTATATGGTGGAGCAGTATTTTACAAGTATGGCAGAGCAGGTGCACTTACAGGGTCACATCAGTTGTGAATACGTTCACGAGAATTATGCAAGGATACACCAGACAGAACCCTAACATGAAGGGAGGGGATATGAAGTCCCGTCTCAGGTTGAGAATCTCTTGTCAACTTGTGGGGCTGTAGCTCTCGTGTGGGCTTGGGTCCTGTTGGACTGTGCTGTGGTTCCCGCAGGTCTGCTGCCCCACGCATCTGGAACCGTGGCTCAGGGGAGCAGAAGTGAGTGGATTTGACTGAGTCTACTCCATCCAGTGCTGGGCAGATGCTGAGCTGTGAGAAGCCACCGAGCTCTGCCCAAGCATGGAGAAGTCTCAGCTGGAAATCCCATGGGGGCAGAACTCCTGAGTTGGAGGTCTCTCGGACACAGTGGCTAGATGGAGACCAGCTGATCTCAGCCCTTGAGCTCCCAGATGCTGCTGGGAGTCACAGAAGAAATGAGATGTGGGGACATAAGGGCTAGATGGCCAGCAGCAGAGAGGGGCGAGAGGGAGAAGCTCCAGCAGTGTCCCAAAGGGTGGAGACTCTTGGTTACAGCAACTTGCTGGGCTGAGTCATCACTGGCTCGGCTATCTTGCTCGAGTTGACAGGCCTCCATGGCGGGAATGTAGAGAAGTCCACCAGGTGGGAGATTAGGCCGCAGTGGCTCACTAGTTGAAGGCCCCCTCTACAGTTCTCCACAGTGGACCCCAATGACATGAAGAAATCCATGATTTTAAAAGAGATATCGTCTTGGTAGAAAGTGGATGAAGCTGTACCTTGTGTCCTCAGGGCAGACTCGAGGTTAAATACCGTTTGTTAGGAGGAGGGTTTAGGAAGGAATGCTTAATTGGCTACACCCTCTGGCCTTTAGATATCTCATTAATATGGAGATCCCTTGAGGCTTTTCAGCCTGTAGTCACACCCTCTACCTGCACTACCTGTGCTACGTGACCTAAGGCCTCAAACCTTTCTTTGGGAAGGGTTGTGGATAAATGAAAGGAACCAGGACCCAAGAGAAAGGCCAAAAATCTACTGTCCCATTAGGTTATTATCTGGGGTTTGAGCCTTGTGCTCGACCAGGTACCAAGCTGCCTCTCACAGCCCACCACCCCACATCAACTGTCTACAGTTTGAGAGGGAAGGTCAGTCTTCTTTAAGGGTTGTCTCTGATAGTTCCATGATGCTTCAGTTGAAGGACAGTCATCCCAGTGTTGATGAATAACACAGATTAGATTTTTATATCTTTTGTTTTGTTTCATTTTGTTTGGTGTCATTTTTAAATGAAAACACAAATTTTAGTAGATAGAAAAGGGTCTGGTCCTGGGAAGATTTGACAGATTTGAATACGATCCTTTATACATTCCATAAAATTCACAATGAACTATTTTTTAAAAGAAAACATTTTATATAAACAAACAAAAATATTAAAAATAATAACATAGAAATTCAAATGTATATATAAGAATAATAGTCCAGAGGGAATTTGTTTCCATTTAAAAACATATTGCCTACAGTAAAATAAAATTTTATCCCTATAAATTTGTGCTTAAATATTCTTGGCATAAAAAAAAAATACAGCCATACTTATACTGTATGCAGCCATATTTTTAAGACTAACAGGAATACTTCAGAAGTATGAATTTACTGTACCTTGAGTATTTCCTTTGTAGAACTTTAACATATTTTTGCATGACATTGAGGATGTATATATAATAAATATAATATAATTAATATAA
Organism: Grammomys surdaster; assembly: GCF_004785775.1. Classification (NCBI taxonomy): domain Eukaryota; kingdom Metazoa; phylum Chordata; class Mammalia; order Rodentia; family Muridae; genus Grammomys; species Grammomys surdaster. The sequence continues at coordinate 3,070,295 of NW_021620702.1, read as the reverse complement.
TATAATAATATAATATGTCATAGTCTACATAACTGTTTTAGGTTAGTTTTGGCTTTTAATTGTATATACACATTGTCACACGTCTAAGGACATTTATATGATATACTCAAAATTATTGGTGCTCATATTATCCTATTAATGTCAATAGACCTTGTCGTCATATTATTTTTCTGTAGAAAACTATAATTATAACAACCAGTGTAGATTTCAGATTCTCCAAACATGTCCTGAAAAGTTCCTCATATTTTCCCTGCTATCAATCCTATTTCTTCTCATATACAGAGATTTTCAGATTTCAAACTGTCCCACCCATAAGAGACAATGATAGTCTCCTTCTTGATAGAAAAATAAAAAATAAAAAAGAACTGCTGTGAAAGAGCACAGAATAAATCATTTTAAAAGAACTGCTTCTGTGCAGACTGCTTCCTCCAGAGACACATTGTAGCTATGGTTATGTTGAAAAGAGGGCATTAATTAAAACTCACTTTCAACACTGAAACAATACAAAGAAAATAAGCATGCAGAAGTCATATGTTTATTCATGTTGAAAAGATCTCAAATTTGTGTTTCTTTGTTGGAAGCTCCCAAAGCTCATTAGTGTGGAGGCCACTTGAATTGTACGAACTTCAGGATTTGGAACTTTCACACTTTCAATAGAATGTATTCTGCAATTTCTGACTGAACCTTAGGTTTTCTGCTGCAATCTTCTCTCCAATTACTCGGATCTACGACATCAGAAAGCAGAGTGTTACAGTTTCACATGCTTAAGTCAAACTTTATAAATTTCAAATACTACTTAAAAGTGAGACTAGGAGATTGGATTTTTATGAATTCTGTTTATGCATAGAGACAACCCCTCATACTGAACTAGGTCCCGTCAAAATCCAGGATAGAATAAGTTTGCAGCCATCTTTATAAATTAACTGGGAGTCATTAGCAACTGGGTTGAGAGCCTCAATATATTTTTAAGCAACACAATTATTCTCATAGTAACGGATGTACTGTATCTTCCTGATGCCTGGTTCAAATAATACAGATTTCAGATCAGGTGATAAAAGGCAGAAAATAAGAGAGAAAGACAAACATCTCTGGTGGGATTCTAGAATATTTTTCTTCAAAGGTATTTTGTTTCCTGTAGCTGTGATCAAATCTGACAGCGGTAACATCAGGGATGGGGAGTTTGAGGAGAAACAATGTCTCCTGGTGAGAGTGGGATGGCAGAATAGTAGAAACAGCTGGTCATATTGCATTTGTAATCAGAGACAAGAGAAATAAATGCAGAAGGTCAGTGGACTTTTGCTTTTATTTAGATAAGGGCTCATGGTATGAGTCTGCCTGTGTTTGTGTGAACCTATGCACATCTGTGAACTCAATTTAGATAACCCCTCAACATGGCCAGAGAGGTTTGTTTTCTCCATAATATTACATCCTGTCTAACTGACGGTTATAAAGTCCCTTCTGCTTTGAAACCAAAGGTATAAATCATGCACGTTTTAGTAATCTATAGAAAATTTTATCTTTAAGATTTAGTAGGTCAAAAGAGCATCTATTTATAGTCACATTTATGATTCAGCAGCTGGGTCAGTCATTCTTATTTCAGTCAGACGGGGCTGTGGCTAACTAGAGGTTTGCAGTGTGACTGCCTGACACATGTATGTAGGAGGGAGGATTTAGTTGCTTCCTGGTGAATCAGTTGAAGTTTAGACCAAAATCTACCTTGTCCATGGTGTTTATCCTTTTCTGTGTGTCTTATATGGTTTGTGACAAACCGCAACAGCAAAATAGCTCCTGAGTCAAAGTGATTTGTAAAAGGACAAGCATGTCCCACTATTCTGGAGGATGAGAAAGTTCAAGTTGTTTTCAGGACGTGTTGTGTGGTAAAGGCTGCTGACTCTGCATAAGGGAGGCATTCACCTTCAACTTTACCTCCTATACTATAATATTACTAATTTGGTTTTAACTTATTGATTGTAAATAGAACGTGTGTGTGTGTGTGTGTGTGTACTATTTACTATGTATCATGTTTATTTATATTATATTTTATTTACATTATATTATACTAATAATATGATTATCAATTATGCCTTCAATGTATTGAACTGCTGAATTCATAATCATAAGTATGCAAGCGTACAGGGAGGTAAAAAAAACCTCCTTCATTTAAAGGGTTAATGAATCTTTAAATACAGAAATTGGAATGGCAAATATTGTGACCACACAGTGGGTAGACCATTGTGTATCAGTGTGATAATGGAAAACAACACCTGGCTGTCTATCTAAGAGATGCAACAGCTCACACATCACATGACACCCTGCACTGTAATTACTATCTTACAGCCTCTCTAAAATCTAGTTATCAAGTATTTGGGAGTAGCTTGTTTAATTTACTACAATAAGTGTATATAGTTAGTGTTTTGCTTTTGGTGATGTATATTCCAGAGCTGAAAATCAAACAAACAAACAAACAAAAAACGTAATTCTGTCAACTGTGTATGATCTATCTGCTCTGTTTCTTTCCAGATACAATGCTTCTTTGCTTTTAATGTCAGACAGACTCTTAACATCTGAAAGTTACATTACAGGTATGAAAAATAGAGATAATTTTTAACTCTCAACTTCCTTTTTTTTCTTAGAGGCAACACACAGCCTTAGAGACCTGTGACACAGAAAATTTACCTTTGCAAAGAGAGCCGATGATGAGTCAGATCAATGCTTAAAGTTCCCTAAATTAAAAGAAAAATTACTACCCTGAAGGTTCATAATAGTTGATTAAATTATTTAATATTTTAATACTACCTATCACCAATGGTCATATTAAGCCCTCAATAAATATATTATTATAAGTTATTTCACGTTCCTCCAGGACATTCTAGGAAATAAGAAATCTATAATAAAATCTTCATAATGAAAATTCAAAGTGAAGTGTCAAAGTTGACATGAATGTAATTTGAGGCTTTATTATCTAGAAATTCGAGGCAAAAAGTCAATGTATTAACCTCTTGTTTTACGTAGTTTCTTTTCTGTATTTATTCCTATACCCACTCCAATTGAACCTTTATGTTTTTATTTTATTATTAGGCTAATTATTAATATATATATAATGAGTTACCTCAATCACTCCTCTAGTATTCAATAGTTTTGTTAGAGTTTTCTGACTGACATATGCATTAGCCACTGACAAATCAGGCCGTTTTATTCTATAAGCTCTGCACAAAGACTTGGCAGTACTTACAAATACAGTGCTGAAGAACTGAGAAATTATATGGCAAGCCAACTAAAGATGTGTCAAATTTGAAAGAACATGTACAATTTTACTCTATAGTTCCCATACCTGTTAAATGATGTGTCTTATGAGAACACCATTTCCAAGCATCTGTGCTATGAGTACATGCTCTCAGGCATCTGCAGTGCTATATTGTACTTTGTTGTAATTTCTGACAGTGCTGGTACATGAGTTAAAGACTATGGACCTAGTTAAGAAGATACTTTTAAATTGAAATAACCATTTTTCTAAATTATGAGCTTTTGTTAAAAGAAATAAGCAGACCTACAACTACAGAATAAATTGAAAATTTTTATTTTCACTATAATGTAGATATTTTTGCCATGATTGCCAGTATTGTGTAGAACAATTGTTCTGAACCTGTGTGTGTGTGTGTGTGTGTGTGCTCGCATGTGTATGCGTGTGTGCGTGTGTGTGTATGTGTGTGTGTGTGTGTGATGTGTGTATGCACTCTAAGCAGAGTAACCAAGTCTCTGAGCAAGGGAGGCAATTAGTCTACTATTAAGCTCTATCCTATCCCAAATATAGCCTCCTTTATTGCTCTACTGAATTCTCTGTGTGCTTGCTTTATTTCTCTTCTCTACTGCTGTATTTTTCTCCTCCACCCGTGCATCCTCGCATTCTCTGGTTTCAGCTTATCTTTCTTATGCTTGATCTATCCTATGAGAGAATCTGTTCTGCTTTGTGAAGCTTTCACCAGAAGGAATTCTGTTCGATTTTATTTTAATTACTTCAATCTCTTCTAACTTTTCTGTGATAGACTATTGAATTGATTTTTAATGCTGATTGTTTTTAAACCTCTGATTGTTTTCTGTTGAGTTCAATTGACCTTCCTTAAAACAGATCTTGTGACTTATTTGTCTCAGTTTTTAATGTATCTATTACTTTATTTGGGGTTTTGAATAATTTATTTTGTTCATTATGTAGGGACAGCGTTTCTGGAAAGAGGTTGTGAAATTGGGCTTCCCAGGCTTATCATCTTGGTTTGCTCATACCTGTGCAGAAGTTATAATTATCTCGGCTTGCAGCTGATGAGGAAATAAGAAAATTAACATCAAATAGTATCCTCAATTAGAGTTTGCCCTAAATTCATGTTTGTCATTATAATAATACTAGAAGTTAACCTATATGTAATCCTCTTATCCACCTATTGCTTGTATACTTTCCAGTACAGATTTGGGGTGTCTAAAATGGTACAGTTGTTCTATAAGATTTTAGCAGCTCCAGACACTTCAGATACAGTTATTGCCCTGTGGTCAGACATCAGTCGATTCAAGTCAGTACTCGGCCCTATCATGAAGGGTTGACCCTAGTCTTTTAGGGGTGTGTATAGAAAACATGACGAGAATTTATTTTTAACCAAAACCATTTTTCAAACCAATTAATTTCTGAACAATGCATATTAAAATAACTTTAAATAATTCATGTATTTATTTAGTGTGTGTGTGTGTGTGTGTGTGTGTGTGTAGTGTGTACTTGATTATATGTGCTGTGCATATATGTGTGCAGGTATGTGTTCATGTCTGTGTATATGACTTTGGAGGCTTGGGATTGATTTTGTGCCTTCCTTTATTGCCCTACATGATGTCTTTAATGAGAAGGGTCTACCCCTGACATAGAGCTGCTACAGGAGGTCCATAAGTCACTAGACACATTCAACTAGCACACCAATCTCAATATACCTAATATTCAAACTCTTGGATATTAAGGAGCTGATACTCCTGAAAATAATATGAGCAAATAACACAAAATTCCCTAGAAGGAAAAGAGGTAGAATGGAACACTTGGAGTGCTGATTTACAAAAGATAAATCACACAGAACCAAGAATACTTGTGATGGTCAGCTTTTCGGGTGTCAGCTTTTGTCTTAAGACAATACATTTATAAAGAGTAAGACCAATTATGGTTCACAATTTTAGATACGTCAATTTCTTTTTCCAGTAAAGCTTAATGCTTTACATGTTAACCACCTCCCTATACCCAATACAACAATGTTGGAAATCAATTCTTTACACAGAGATCTTGTGAAAATCCAGTTAAGACTGGACTATCTTACCCTACAGTGATTCATCTATCTCTTAAAATGCAAATGCACTTAGTCTACGAGGTTCCCTAAAGTCTTAACTCCTCTAGCATAACTCCAAAGTTCAATGCAAAATATCCAGAGACTCAAATCATATAAGCCTGCTAGATTCTAAAGACAAGAATATAATGCTACATACTTTCAAGGAATAATGATTGAACGGGCACTAAGTAAGCATGGTTCTTTCAAAAGGAGCAGATAGAAAGTAGCCTTGGGAGGTTAGAACAAAAGAAGGAAAGTCAAGAGACATAAGAATTCATTCCTAACACTTCATGTCTGGCTTTGGGTTGTATTGTAATGTAGGCTACTGTCTATAAAAAGATTAGGATTTTCCATCCTTAGAGCTTACTCTTGTGGGCTCATGTTGCTACCCTGAAGTTATGTTGCATGCTGCCTTCACCCTCCCATGGATGTATCCTACACTGCATTATCTCTGTCATTTTGGGGTCTCTATTGAGATTTGAAGCCACTCTGGCTTCTCCCCACATTGCCTAGTTTGTTGCTGTATGGAGGATTCAGATGCTGCCAAACACCACCTGGTTTAACAAGTTTTCTATAGAAATCACAGTGGAAGCCCCTGTGATCCTTAAATTCTTGCCTTCTACTTTTCACCTAAAGCTGTCTTGCTTTGGAATTGAGTGAGAGATCATCCGCTGATGGTAGCATCACCCATACTCCCACTTGATTCCAGTTAAGACTTATGAAGTAAACATGTTACGGATTTTTATATGTAAATCGTTTCCCATGAGCTCGTGTGTTTGAACACTGAAGCTCCAGCTGGTAGTGTGCTGCTGTGTAAGGTTGTTTTGAGATGGTTAGTGGAAGCTATTTCTGGTGCTGGGCTTTTGAATGTTATATTTGCTTAAGACTCTTGCCTTTGAAAATGCCTGTTCTACATGCTATCATGAGAACAAGCCACTGCTGCACATTCTGACTGCCTTGAGTCTCCGTTCCATGTATTTATCACAATGATGGACTGATACTACTCACAAACCATGAGGCAAATTAAACCTTTCCTCCTTTCAGCTGGTTCTGTCAGGAACTTTGTCACAACAATGAGAATAGAAATACACAGGATGATGGAGGTTTCCATCAATATTTCATAGGAAGGATGGGGAAGGACGGCATTGAGTGGTGTGGTTGAGTTTCCTGAAAACATCCCTAGGCAGCATAATGGATTATGCTGTAGAGTGATGCCAAAATTGCAGTGGAAATTAGTGAAGCAAGCCACATGCAATGCAGGCTTAAGGAATCCCCAGGAAGCCTGGAAAGCTAGCTAGGAAGATAGTGTAACCAGATGTATCTACTTGGTATCCAGTGTATCCACATGGATAGTGTAACCAGACTATCTACTTGGTATCCTTCCCAAAACTTCTGAAAACTACACCACACCATTATTATGACATTGTGTACTCTGCATGTTAGGCACAGAGAGGTAATTTTTGTTCTCTGAGATTTCAGTATTGCTGTAGTACAATCTCCCTCCTCTCTGTCACTATCTCCCTCCCTCTCTTCCTCCTTCCCAGGCTCTCTCTCCCTCTTTTTCTGTCAATTCCTCTCTAAAATGTATCAGAGAATACTCTAGACCAACAGTTCTGAGCAAAGTTTAAGAAGTAGAGAAAATTAGGGGATGGGTTCAATTCTTTCTTTGTGCTGTGAGGCAGATGTAGCACTCTGGACCAAGCACAGGATACCATAGCTGAATCTGGAATGATCCCCATGTGTGACTGTCTTAGATGAATCTCAGAGCTTTTGGGAATTAGTAGAAACTTCAACGTGATGTCCAGGTGGGGCATCTCAAGTGCATTAGGGCATGCTCTATTGAACTTTTTTTCACATGTCTGTCTTCCCTTGTCTTAACCAGGTCATGAGACAAGCAAGAAATGTTCGACAAGCAAGAAATGTTCCTGCCATGGTATAGCACCACAAGTATAAACAAAGAATGACAGCCAATCATGAAATTCACATTCTTTGACTTGAGCTAAATTAAGATTTTCGACTTATTAAATTATCTTCAGTATTTTATTAAAACAAGAATCTAACACTTCAGTCTTTAAAATTCCTTGGTACCTCAACAGGATGAGATTTCAACTTGAGACAGAGCTTTATTTGCTCTCACAAGGACACAGAATCTCCCCCATTGAAGGTTTCATGGGCATGCAGAAATGAATTAATACCTTTGAGCTGCATTCTGATTCTAACTCCCAGCTCCTGTCTCTGCAAACGAACTTACTACTTCTATCTAAGTTTCTACTTGTCAAAGACAGACATAACCAAAGGCAACTAACATCTGTTTCTCCTGATGTTAAGTCTCATCCATGAACCATAAATATCCTCACAGCTGGATTGACGGTAGTTTCCCACCTTAGTTTTCTCTTACCATTAAAAGGAATATTATATATGCAAAAGATTCACTCACTTTCTCATCAAGGTGCATCAAGAGCTTTTGAATTAAAATGATCAGTTCGAGATGGCCCTTACATGTGAATATTTACTAGTCATTGTCCAGATATGAGGTGGCATAGTTTTAATAGCATTTTTATCTCAACAGCTAATGAAAACACAAAGGGAGGTGTTCACACATGGAAGAATACCAAGCCATTGGAGTAACTAGAACACATACATTGATGGAGGTTGTCATTTGGCTGGAGTGTGGGTAATGAGATCTCAAAATAACTGTAGACACAACAGAAACATTTGCTGCACAGAGTGACAATGATAAGTGATGTAGTAATAACCAAAAAGATGAAATAAATATGGCAAAGAGTAACAAAGATGGTGCACACAAGGAATGTAAATAGTTGATGTCCCTGAATGGTGATGGTATTGATTAACACAGGGTGCCACTATAGATTGATTTTCAAAAGATTGTTAAAACATAAAGAAATTAAAAGAGTGAAAGAAAACAAAACAGCACAGTATAATGAAACTTGAAATAAAATAATGTTTACTTTTATCTATCTAAAAATTTAGGTAAACAAATAAGACCTGAGTTGCTAGGCACTGGCTTTTAATATGTCAAGATTTAAGTTTCTATCCACAGACACTGAAATCCACTGGGTTTTACACAACAGACTACAAAGCAATTGTTCTTGAACATTATGATGAGAGAACTTTGTTTGGGAAGGGGAAAATCATATTCACAGTGGAAATGCTATTCTTGAAGCTATTGTTATTAAATTTTATTAATCAAATTTTGATGGTTATTTATGGATATGTTACAACAGAGATATTATTGGGAAGGCATACAACTATTAATTGTATGAAACTGTGTAATAAACTGAATTCTCCACAGTATCTGCAAGGTAGTAAGCACATGATTGGCTAGAAGCTCAACTCTCACTGAGTTAATGACTTTCTAGTTTTGAAGTTGAATAACTTTCATATTAAAAATAAAATTGCTGCACCATCTGTTATTCCAATACCTTCCAATGTTGTATCATTTAATTACAGATCTGTAAATAGAATCCTAATAGCTCTGTTTCTAATATTGCATAAAATAGTTAATAGAGTTAAATTTGGTTCATAGAATATTCAAAACAAACAAGTGAATTTTTAAAAATAAGAATTCAGTCTCTAAAATCTTAAATAGTCAATAAAAGCTCAGTATTTTAATAAACTTAAATTCAGTAACAAGTTAACAATTTAATACAGGCTTTATATTATCCACAGAAATAACATGAATCTTTGTCCTGTTGTTAAAGAAAAAATTAGGTTACTAACTAAATTAAAGAGGTAAATTATTAGACTTGTCTGCTGACCTCCTTGCATGTCAAGCGAGCACAGGCTAGGGTCATTTTGGAAGAGGAAAGCTCAATGAAGAAAATGTCCCTACCAGACTGGCCAATGTGCAAACTTTGGTCCAGTTCTTGATTGATGATTTATGGGAAAGAACCCAGGTCACTGTGGGTCATAGCTGGGGTTTTACTCTAGGGTGCCATGTTCCCATATTGATGGTGTTCCTGCCCTGATTTACCTTGGAGCTGGACTATTACTCAGTCAGAAGTGTAAATCTAAATGAAGCCCTTTTCTTCTACAATTTTCATTTGTCATAAATAATTTTATCAATATTTCTATACTACAAACTAAACAGAAGTTAATCACCACGTTGTTAAAATTCTAGTTATCCATTTACTAAATACACTGGCGCGTGTGAAATAAAATGGTTTTTAAATAACGTGTTTCAAATATTCTTCATGAGTGTTGTATCACTTAAAATTTTAGAATACATATGATATTCATCTTACATTTGTTTCTTATAGCTACTTTTGCATGTATTATGTTACAATATATTCTCTTGGTGGAAATATATTTAGAAAATCTAATGTCACCAAGAGAGTGTGTCAGAGACAGAGGAATATTTTAGATTGTTCTAAAGATTTTATTGGGTATCAACTGGGCAAACACAACTTATGCTGGCAGTGAAGATAGAGCTAGAGAGTACTATACCTTATCCAAGTTACACATCAAGAAACAGAGTCAGTGTGACACACTTGTGACCCTCTCCAAGGTCATGATTCTCACCACCATCAAATGTCAACTCTCACATCTCCCTCTGCTTTTCAACTGGTTTGAGGGTCTATTAATTGTCAGGATTTCTCAATTTTTTTTCAAGCCACAAGCTCATGAATTACATATTTAGAAAATAGTGGTTCAGTCCATTATATGGCTTGATCAAATGTTGACTGACTATACTAAACAATACAATTCATAGGATAGCATCATAATAACAATTAGTAGTAAGATATATCTGAAAAATTTCTTAAGTAAAAAGGTCAACTGTTTTCAACACAAAAGTTCGTGAAGGGATTAATTGATCAGCAAGCTTGGTTTGATCATTTTGAATATGTACATATATCAACACATCTGTTTGTACCCATAAATCTGTCCAATTATCATTAGTCAGTTACAGCTACAAAGACCACAAAAATCTGACATATATTGATATCAATCTCATGAAGAAGACTTTATATGCTTGGAAGCTATTGAAATTCTCTTGACAAGCACATTTTCTTCTGTTCATCGTCCTCTTGTGTAAATTGATTCTGTGGGTCACTATTCTGGCCGGATATGGCCAAAGTGTTACAGGTTTCAAAAGAGAAGCCCACACCAGGGTAGGAAGCCTTGTTCCCAAGTTTGCCTTCTACTGTGGCAGCGCCAGTGCCAGCAACAGGGGTGGTGGCAGCAGCAGGGGAGGCAGGGAAGTGAGCCCAGCCTGCCAGGCAAGTCTGAGATCCACTGATGAATGCTACAGGAGAGAAAATGCTTCCCAAAATGGTACAGCTCAGTAAAACAGCCACTAGCCGCTTTCTGATAATTCTTGGTGGAATGACTTGTGTAGTTTATTTCTTGAGAGTAGAGACTTTATAAACATTGAAGGATAGAGTGGGATCCATGGTTAGATTCTTCCCCTTGGCTCAGGTTGAGATGTTCGTGAATCTCTGTTTGCATGGGCAAGAACATCAGCTGTTGTCTATGCATGACTGATTGTCATGGTCCTCTCAGTGGGGTGTCATGGTTACTTGTTCCAGAGTAGGTAGAGTTAGGCAGGGAGTGGGCCTCACCACTACTGTTATCAATTCTGAGATTCACATGGTTTTGGTTTACTCTACATTAACAATCCTTCTGTCTAGTGGCACAGGCTGGTCGCCCCACATTATACAATTCCAGGTTTTGCAGAAAGCTTGAATTTAATTATTGGTGACAATCACTGTCTTTCCTTGTGTTTGGAGGCTTACATTTTTCCTTTTTAAATAGAATATAAAATATTAAATATTCATAATTTGCTACCAATGTTTAAAAATCATTGGTTTAATGATTTTTAAATTAAAATTGATCACTCTGAAGAACTAGCTATTTATATTTAAGGCTAGCAATATCTGGATACAACCATCTTTCCTGGGTACTGTGTGTACTCCATTTGCCAGTAGAGCATGAAAATGGCCATCCATGATGTGTTGTCTGTTTCTGTTTGTAGTTTTCAGTAAAGAATACAACTAGGACATTTGACACTATCTTTAAAATGTGGAATGTATGTGTGTGTGCGTGTGTGTATGTGTGTGTGTATAATTTATTCATAGCCTGTAGTAACTGCAGAAACTCAAACCTCATCAAAGACATAATAGTAAATGTGGCTTCAGAATATGCACCCATGAAACAACTCAGGACCTCTGGAACAAGGAGTGTGTGGAGCCACAGGAAGAAGCACAGTGTTGTAGAATACTGACTTGTGGCCATGATGTGCATGCTGCATTTCTGAACTTGCAACTGCTATCCATAGCAGAGATTTGCACAGAGATTACTATCCATCAACGTATTGTCATAAAGACAAAAGGAATCCATATGGCCCAACTGTTCCCTAGGGACTTTTATGGTTGCTAGAAAAGACAGATTTTCTTCAGAGGTGTTTACACCAGTGAGGTGCTTGTCTTCCTTTAAACAACCCAAACTCAGTGAGTCTTCAAAAGAAATGCATACAAGCAGAAGGGGGCCAAGTTGAGAATAGAACGGAAGTAATCAGGAGGAGGAAGCGACAAGAGAGGACAACAAAATGAATGTAAATAAAACACAATGTTTACATGTACAGAAATGACCCAAGATAGCCTATTATTTGTTATTCATACATACTAATAATAAACAACAGAAAAGAAAAAAAACAGTTTTATAATTTTCTAAATTAAAGAACAGTAAATATTTTATTGTAGAAAAATCTGTTTATGACTTATAGTGATTTGACTCAGAACTTTTCCCCTAGAAGTAGTCTATAGACTTATTCCTAGAAACTTTGTGTTATATCATGATGCTTAATTCACACACTTTTGAAATTTCAGTTACTGCATATGCGGTAAACTTATCTACTAAGCCTCATATGTGACTTATTGTTTTCTAAATTTTATTTGAATTGCTGTTTTTGTTTTCTAATGTCTGATTGATCTGTTTAAGTATTCTAGACTAAAACTGTATACACATATTAGTATCTGGATATTTTTGCTCTTGATTTCAAGAGAAACACATAACATATATATGTACTTACACATATATATGTGCATACATACAT
>NW_021620702.1:2989535-3057472 GCF_004785775.1 Grammomys surdaster | reverse complement strand
TATATATATATATATATTTATACTTATATACACACACATGTACATGTATGTATATGTGTGTGTTTTTGGATAAATCTTAAAGAGTATATCTGGGTCTTGCTATACACTTATAACATATTAAGAAAGCTTTTTTAAAAAATTTTTAGTTAGCTAATAATTGTAACTTCAGATGAATTCAGAAGTTGTGAAATACCCTTAGTGTATTTCTTAAGACAAAAATCATAAGTTCTGATCATTTTTTCAGACTTTTTGCAGTAAGCATATACATTAAGGTGTGAAAAATATTTCTCATTTAAGCATACATCATTTTTAAAGAATATTTTTCTCTGAATAGGTAAAATTTATTAAAAATTATTTTGAAAACAATGTAAAGCATTTGTAAAGGCATAGGTTCATACAAATGTATATAAATATTATTTTACATAATTTAGTTGTTCTCTGTGACATACATAACAATTTGACTGTTTCCTTTGAGGTTATATTTTTATATCTGTGAATTTAGTTTTTTAATAATAATAATTTTAATAATATTAATAAGTTTGTGTGGACACTGTTACCCTGAAACCTAAATAGCATAGACCCATCAAAGAAGCAAAACTAGAGACAAGTACTTCTTATGAACAAAGACGCAAAAATTCTCAAACAAAGCATACAAACAAACAAACACACAAACATGCAAACAGAATCCATTAACACATCAAAAAGGAAATCTAACATGGGTAAGTAGACTTCATCCTAGAGATACGGGGATGGTTCAATACAAACAAATTGTGTAATGTAATCCACCACTTAAACCAAAAGACAAACACCACATAATCATCCTGGAGGAACTAGGTATTCAGTACCTCAATAAATGTGACTTAGCACAAACACATAGCTAAGATCAACCTAAAGATAGAGAGACTCTAAGCTTTTTCATAAAATCAGGAATACAACAAGAATCAGAATAGAGCCCACTTCATGAGACGGAACACAGTCCCCTCACTGCTTGAGTTATTACAAACCTGAGACAAGAAATGCCAGGATCCCAGGGGAAAACATACTATTTATATGTTAAAGGATCATAACAATATGATTCTGAAAGGTAGTCAGCTATATCCATTGATCCATGCTTAACTCGACCATCTTCAGCAATGCATTCTTCAGTAGAATGAACAAGAAATCCACAACTGGCCAATGTGCAGACAGTAATAGATTCCGGATTAATAAATCCTAAATGAGGTATTTTCATCAAACACTGACCTTGGAGACTGCGAGCTGAATGGAAAGGAGACATAAAAATTGTAAGAGCAGAGAGGATGAATAACAACAAGGAATCAGTGCCTTCCAGCTATAAAAGGACCAACAGACATGAGAAATCACAGAGAACATGGGAGCAGTCACAGTCCCTTTATGGGTTCAAGCGAAGTGGCTGTTCAAGCTAAGATGGGAAAACAGATACAAGCTTCTAACCAAGACACAATCACCAACTGACATTTTCTTACAAAGGAAAAATGTTTTTCACTGATGAAGTATTACTTGGTATATTAATCAAACTTAAGAGTAGGCCCTATGCCCAGAAGTAGATAGCCAACACAAGGAATTTGCTGATATCTTTGTGGACATTTTGTTTCTTACTGCTTTGCTTGGACATAGATTTTGTGTGTCAATGGTTCGTGTGTTTGTGTGTGTGTGTGTGTATGTGTGATGTGAAAGAGAGAGAGAGAGAGAGAGAGAGAGAGAGAGAGAGAGAAAAGAGGTTGAGTGAGATTTGAGTCTGGAAAAACTATAATCAGAATATGTTGTATAAGAATTTTGCTTTAAAAAATCATTAAATTTTAATACATCACATCATTCCATAGGCACTGTAAAGATGGTTCAGTGTGTAAAAGCACCTGAACACATGTCTGAAGACCTGAGGCAATCCCTAGATCTCACCTGGAAGGAAAAAATTAACTCCCTAAATTTGTTCCCTGATTCATCATGGCAAAGCACACAAGCACTCACATACACCATTTATACAAACAGATTAATAATGATAATGACAATATTAACAATTACAATAATACCTAGATAAAATTAAGTGTAAAAGTAGTAAGTCCAAGCTGAATTCACACTATGAAATAAGACTGTCAGATTGCATCAGAGTCACAGTTTAAGGATGTTTAGGGAAGTATTTGAACCTTAAATAATGAAAATGTGTACCAACACAAAATATTGGTATTGGAAGTAGAATTTAAAATAAAATAGGTAACATCTAATTTAATATAAAAGAGAGAGATTTTCAAAATGGAACAACTAAGTATTATTTTAAAATACACACAAAGTTTCAAAAGTTTCACTGGAATGACAGACTATTGATAATCACTAAATTAATTTGTCCACCTTTACCTAGACTTGGATTGTTCAATTAAATAATTTGAACGAATGAGGCAGCCACTGTTCAATAATGAGGCATTGAGGGTTGGCTGTGCTGCTTAGAGGAGTGGCCTTGCTTGACATCATTTCCAATACCCATGGAAAATGCAGCTTTGTTTAAGTAGAGAAGCTGCCCCCTACGATCAATGGCTTAAGTGATGATAATGCCACCAGGTCTAATGGATCCATAATCATATCAGAAGTAATTATGGCATCCTAATGACTTTTTCCCAAGCAATTTCTTACCAGAGCAAATGAATTTTAGCGTCATAGAGGAAAGAAAGCTAACATCACCACGTGTCTATGACAGATGAAGGGCAAAGTGAGTGGAGCATATCAACGTTTTTTAGACACGTCAGTGACACATGACAATCGGAACAAATGTGGTCCCAGTACACAGGGACACCGAAGAGAACAAATGGACAGAAAAGTCTCTTTAAGGCTCATTCTTTTAAAACCCAGTTACTGCCATTTCTGTGTAACTGAAAATTTTGCTTTACACACTGTTTCTCTCCTTAGGTAATTCCTCTATGACCATTCCTACCAAAGTATCTGTACTATTAAGACTCCTTTAATTATATAACCAGGTGTTTGGATTTTACAATCATCAAGGCAGATATAGTGTTGACTTTCTGAAATAGAAGTATGTGAAAATAAGATAAAGGAATTGGGTAAGATCACGGATAAATTTGAGTGGCACACAGAAGTTGCAGTAAAGTGGAGAATTAACAGCTCATATATTATGTATGCTGCATTAAAAATACATTATTTTAATAATAATTCATTAAATGTGTGTTCTGTGACTACATGCCCAGCTCTCTGCTACAATTCTGGAAACTGAATAAAAATTTAGTTATTATTAAAACTTTTAATTAGAATAAATTCAAAGACCTACAGACAAGTGTCCATGTTCCACGGCCTGAAATATATTTCTATTTCTTCAGTTTTAGTCCCCCACTTTATCATAAGCGATGCATCAATTTTTACTAAAACATTAAATTAATCTAATAAATATCAGGTTTTAGAGATAACTCAGTGGGTAAGAATGCTTTGTCTTCCAGCATGAAACCCTAAGTTCAAATCTAAGGACACATTTGACAGTGAGGACTGACTTGTAATCCCAGGTGCTTTGGACTTGGCAAAAAGAGGGTGGATCAGGTCAAAACATGGGAAGTTTCATATTCAGCAGCAACATTAACTCAAAATAAAATAAAGTAAATAAAAGAAGAACAAAGTCAAGCAGAAACCTTATTTTCCTCCCTGGATACCTTATGCTCACAGGTAAGCACAGCAACACAGGCACAGAGTTGAATATAATGATAATTATAACACCTGTCAAATTCTATATTCTATGATAATGCATTTCTTTTCACTTTAAATATCTAACAGCATTTTATTTTTCTAAACAAACATATACCATACCAATTAAAATAGTTCTGAATCTAGCTGGAGTGTGTACAGCAAGCTTAGTAGTACGTAATTTGAATTGAGAGGGAAGTACTATTTTAACAATGTTACAGATTGAATATTTATGATCTCCAGTTGTGGCTACATTTGGAGATTGATCTCCGAGGGGAATAATTTGGGTTAAAGGATACCATAATGATGGAATATTGATCCAATAAGGCTAGTGACCTCCCAAAGATAGGTGTCAAAGAGGTGTGCTTTCTTGTTAAGTCTGAGAAAACCAGGGAAAGGTCATGTGAGTACATAATGAGCAAACTATCATCTCCAATTCTAAAGGAGTGACAGTCTTCACATGGAACCAGAATGGTTGTCACCTTGAACCCAGACTTTCAAGCCTTTAGGACTGTGGGAAACTATATTTTGTGTGTTCAAGCCACAAATCTATGGCACTATGCCATAGCAGTCCAAGTTGACAAAGACAGATGGTAAATAAGAAATTTATTGGAAATGCACATTGTATATAGTTTTCAAAGAAGTAAATACATAAATAATGTGGGAAAAGTAAGAAAAGAAATTGGGAACTTGGGCAACATTTCTTGTAAAGAAACCACATTGGAAGGTTCCTAAAATGCAAGTCAGGTTAATACTTTAGTATGTTGATTATGGTCTTTTGAAGAAGATCCATATGGCATGCCTTGATTGTTACAATACAAATGAAGCATCATGAGTCGAGTTTTTAGCAATATAAAGATATGTGGTGATTTGTATTTAAAAACTTATTATTCAACTTATATTATAGGTGGATGCAGGCAGCTGCTGAAGCACATGAAGAGACATTTCATAAGCCACTAGGAAAAAAAGTGTTCCTTTTCCCTAAGTTGCAAAGAGTAAAATAAAATATCACTGGACAATAAAGTGGAGGTTCATGGTAGTGAATAATGAGGCTTAAAAAGATAAAGAACTCCTGTATATTAAAAATTAAATGGCTAACTTCCAGTTTTAATTAATTATTATTTTTAGCCTTAAAGCAGAACTCCTCCCTCCTCTCTCTAATAGTAAAAATATTTTTCATATGGATATAGATAAATCAATAAATTCCATGCTAAGTTTAGAAAAATGTCATAAATATTTCACAATATTGTTATTGGGATACTAGGGTGGGTCCCCATAAATAAAATATCTTAGGTTGCGGCTCTATAACTACCAGTTCATGACATAGACATTGTAAGAGGAAAAAATTTTAAAAACTCTCAAACTTTTAGAAACACCATAAGGACATGAAAAAGTCAGTAGCAAATGAAAAAAGAAAGGTTGGAACTTTGAATAATGGAAACTTAAAGTGAAATTTATATTTTAATAAGATATGATTTCAAAAAGTATCAGCTTATGAATGACGGATAAGAATAACCACTGGTTTTTCTGAAATCCATTTGAGGAGGATAAGATTTCTATAGACCTAGGATGAGAAGATCTATATTAATTTTGAAGCCAATAAGTAATGGGAAATGGGTAATGGCATGGTTAAACAATGACAAATATCTTGCATAATTGAATATAGATTTAATTTTTCAATGGAAAAGGAAGACAGATGGTATTATTAAAACAGTTTCAAAAATAAGATTTCGAAAATGAGGATATATTTTACAGAAGAAAACTGGAGAAACTTATTTAAATGATAGAAAAAGGGATTCATGGTAGAAATTTTCTATGTTAAAATATTGATTTCCTTGTGAAACTGATTACTTGTGCTAATGACCTCTCCATATTAGTCCTTAATATGCTCCTGTTTCCCACAAGGGGACGAAATCAGATACAGTCACACATTCACAATGGTCTCTCTCTGTCTTACATCACAGACACTATGAATATGTACATTGTCAGGACTCCTGTACCTTGGGATTGAGATTCTTATAGTGCATGTAGGTGCTACAGGACCATTTGAAGCATCCTTGTTTTTCATTTAAAGTTTATCTTGTTAAATAATATTGGTCAGTGTTTTCAACCTGTAGGTTAAAATCTCTTTTAGGGTCACATGTCAGATATCCTACATATCAAATATTTATATTATGATTGATAACAATATCAAAATTAGAGTTGTGAAGTTACAATGAAATAATTTTATGGTTGGAAGTCATGACAACATGAAAAACTGTATTAAAGGGTCACAGAATTAGGAAAATTGAGAACTATTGATATAGATATTTATAAAAACATGATCGGTCAATATATTAATTGATAATGTTTCCAGATTGTTTATTCAGTCCCTGTTGCTCCCATCATAGACTGACAATAGACCAAACTAAGTTTACTTCTCTTCTTTAAGGTTTATAATTTGTTATTGCTTTATAGTTGAGATTTGCATTGTAAAAAATATGCTTTTCGGTACTTATTTTTTATTTTAATTTTTATGAATATTTTATTTATTTGCATTTCAAATGTTATCTGATTTCATGGTTTCCCCTTCACAAACCTCCTATCCCATCTCCTGTCTCCTTGTTCTATGATGATGCTCCCCCACCCAACCACCCACTTTCACCTCAATGCCCTGTCATTCCCCTACATGGGGGCATCTAACCTGCATAGGACCTAGGGCCTCTCCTCCCATTGATGCCAGATAAGGCCATCCACTGCTCCCTGACAAGATATTAATCATCTCACAAGAAATTAACCATCTCAAATAAACACAAAGGAAAAATTCATAAATACACAGTACCACCTCCAACATTAAAATAACAGGAAATCAAAATCATTGGTGATAAATATCTCTCAACATCAATGGATTCAATTCTTCAATAAAAAGGCACAGGCTAACAGGATGGATATGTAAAAAGGATACAATATACTGCTTCACACATGAAACACATATCAGCAACAAAGATAGACACCACAGGGTAAAGGGCTAGAAAAGTTCTCCAAGCAAGTAGATTCAAGAAAGAAACTGGAATAGCAATTCCACGATTGTATAAAATAAATTTTCAACCAAAAGTGACCAAAAAAGTTGGGGAAGGACACTTCATACTCATGAAAAGAAAAATCCAAAAAGTTGAAGTCTCAGTTCTGAAAAAAACATATTCATAAATGAAACATTACTAGTGTTTAAAACACACATTGAACATCAAACATACAATAATTGTGTGGAAATTCAACACCCATTCTAACCAAAGAACAGTTATCAAAACAGAAATGAAACAGAGAAACAATGAAATTAACCTATGTTATAGATAAAGTATATCTAACGGATATCTATAGAACCTTCCACCCCAAACAAACAAATATATCTGCTTCTCAGCACCTCATGGAAGAGTCTCAAGAATTGATCATATAATCGAGTACAAAACAAGCCTCAACAGATACAAGAAGATTGCAATACCCCTTTGCATTATATCAGATCACCACAGATTAAATCTGGACTTCAACAAAAACAGAAACAACAGGAAGCTCACATAATTGTGGAAACATAACTCTCTATCCAATGATCAATTGGTCAAAAAAGAAATGAGGAAAGAAATTAAAGACTTTCTAGAATTCAATTAAAATGAGGGCAAAACATACTCAAACTTATGGGGCATAATTAAAGAAGTTCTAAGAGGAAAATACCTAGCACTAAGTGCCTTCATAAAGAAATTGGACATATCTCATACTAGCTTCTTAACATTACACCTGAAAGTTCTAGAACCAAATGATGTAAACATATCCAGGAGGAGTAGATCTCATGAAATTGTCAAACTGAGGGCTGAAATCAATCAAATGTAAACAAAGAATCAATAAAACCTAGAGTCGGTTCTTTGACAAAATCAACAAGATAGAGTAACCCTTAGCCAAACTAACTAAATGGCACAGAGACAGTATCCAAATAAACAAAATCAGAAATGAAAAAGAAGACATAATAACAGAAACTGAGAAAATTGAAAATCATTGTCTTAATTAAAAAACTTGTTCTCCACAAATTTGAAAAATCTAAAATAAAGGAAGGACATTTTAGACATAAACCATTTACCAAACTCAAATCAAGATCTGAAATAACTAAAATTAAAACTCAGGAAATAAGCCAGGCGTTGGTGGCACACGCCTTTAATCCCAGCACTTGGGAGGCAGAGGCAGGTGTATTTCGGAGTTCGAGGCCAGCCTGGTCTACAGAGTGAGTTCCAGGACAGCCAGGGCTACACAGAGAAACCCTGCCTCGAAAAACAAAACAAAAACAAAAACAAAACAACAACAACAACAACAACAACAAAACCCCTCAGGAAATAGAAGCAGCCATTATGAGCATCTCAACTAAAGAAAGCACAGGACCAGTTAGTTTAGTGCACAATTCTACCAGACCATTAAAGAAGAGATTACACAAATATACCTAAACTACACAAAGACTCAACAAAGAAAGAGAACTTCTAACAAATTTTTCTTATAAACATCCTCACAGAAAGACTTAATAAAATTCTTGCAAACCATATCCAAAAACAAATCAAAAGCATCATTCAGCACAATCAACTAGGCTTCATCCTAGGCATGCAGGTGTGGTTCTGTTGGGAGCCGCCACGAGAGCTGACAAAGTCCACCATCGCTAGGTGGCGCTGTCGCCCGTAATTCTTCCTAGTACCAAGTAAACTGCGCATGTGCCATGGTAAGCCCGCCAAAGCTAAGCCCATCCCACGGCGTTTGGCGCGCTACGAGTAAGCAGCCAATCAGGGGGTGAATACCCCGCTCTGGGGTATATAGGCAGTGCTTTCCCACGCCTTCTCGTCTTCTACCACCATTTTGGTTTATGGGAATAAACGTGTTTCTACGGAAGGATTCTAGTGTGTGTGTGTGTTCGTGTGTGTGTATGGTTTCGCCGGCGAGACTACATGCGCGCGCCCCGCACATGGTTCACTATATGAAAATCCATCAGTATACTCCACTATATAAACAAAGTGAAAGACAAAATCTGACATGATCTTCCTGTTAGATCCTAAAAAGCTGTCTACCTAATCCAACACCATTTCAAGTTAAAAGTTTTGGAGAGATCAGGGATTCAAAGTACATGCCTAAAAAAAGTACATGCCAATAAAAGCAATATAGAACAAGCCAATAGCCAACAGGAAATCAAATGGAGAGAAACTTAGACCAATTCTACTAAAACCAGGAACAAAAACAGGCTACCCACTCTCTTGCCGTTTAGTAAATATATTATTTGAAGTTCTAGTTAAAGCAATTAGACAATAAAAGGAGATCAAGGGGATACAAATTGGAAAGGAAGAAGTCAAGGCATCACTATTCATAGATGATATGATAGTATACATAAGAATCCAAAAAAATTTTACTAGAGAACTCCTAGAGCTGAAAAATAACTTTGGCAAAGTGGCTGAATATACAATTAACTCAAGGAAAGTAGTTGTATTCCTGTAGACAAATGATAGACACTTGATTTTTGACACAGAAGATAAAAACATAGAATGGAAAAAAGAAAGAATCCTCAACCAATGGTGCTGTTCTAACAGGATGTCTAGATGTAGAAGAATAAAAATATATCCATATTTTTTCAACACTCTGGACAAAACTCAAATCCGTGGGCACCAAGAGCCTCAACATAAAGCTCAATACACAAAATCTAATAGAAGGAAATGTCGGATACAGGAGACAATTACCTGAACAGAATTTCATAGAGAAAGTGTGAGATAGGATTGATCACTTTGGCACAGGAGAAAATTTCTTGAACAGAACACCAATGGCTCAGGATTTAAAATCAACAATTGATAAAGGGGACCTCATGAAACTGAAGAGAAATGAAAATCAAAATGACCCTGAGATTCTACTTTACACCAGTTGAAATGTCTAAGATAATAACTCAAGTGACAGCACATGCTGACAAGGATATGTAGAGGAGGGAACTTGTGTAATCACTCTGGAAATCAATCTCAATTTTTCTTGGAAAATTGGAATTAGTCCTACCTGAAGATCCAGCAGTACTACTCCTGGTCATATACCCCAAAGTTGCTCCACCAAACTACAAAGACATGTGCTCCACTAAGCAGCATTACTCATAATAGCCATAAGTGGAAACAACCGAGATGTGCCTCAACTGAAGAATAGGTATAGCAAACATGTTTCAACTATTCAAAGGATATAAAAAACAAGGACATCATAAATTTTTCAGACAAATGGATGGAATTAGAAAATATCATCCTAAGTGAGGTTAGCAAGACTCGAAAGGACATGCATGGTATGTACTCACTGATAAGTAGATATTAGCCATAAAGTACAGAATATCATGATTATATTAATGATACTTTGTGATGCTTACAGACAGTAGTCTAGCATAAATATCTTCTGAGAGCCTCTACAAAGCAACAGACTGAAACATATGCAGGAACCCCAACCATATGTTGAGTGGAAGCCAAGAACCCTCATGGCAGAGATGGGGAAGGATTAAAGGCCCTGAAGGGGATGGGAACCCTACAGGAAAAACAACAGTGTCAACTAACTTGGACCTCTGGAAGATCTTAAAGACTGAGCCACTAACCATAGAGTATACATGGGCTAGAATAAGACCATGGCACATATATAGCAAAGGACTACCTAATCCTATAGAGACTTGATATGCCAGGGCTGGGGGATATCCTTGGGTTTTTACCTTCTTAGAGGAGAAAGGAAGGGGATGGAGGAAAAAATTCTGTGAGGGTGGATAACTGGTAGGCGATAGCATTTGGAATGTTAATTAAGAATACGGGAGAATGACCGATGTTAATATATTTATCAATTGTAAAGACTAAAGATTTCCATCAACAGTTACAAATTGCTTCATACAATACTTTTGTTATAATCATATGAACAAAGGTTCATGCGAATCATATAATTATTACAATATATCCAAAGCTAGATCTAAAACAACGTTGAAAATTTATAAGCTGATCAATATTTATACTCAATATGAAGTTAACCTTATATCATCTTTCACATATTTTTAGAATAATATGTATTTGATGTTAGTCAACATAAAAGGAGTTGAAAAAGATAAAGAACCTTTCTAAAATTTTTGTCAGTTAGCTATTTAAAATATCATTTTGAGATGAAAATGAATATCCATTCATCCCAGATAGATACTGTAGGAGGAGCTAAGGTGGGAGGAGTAAGGAGAGGAAAAGGAAAAGGAAGAGGAGGAGTGAGGCAAGGGGGAGAGAGCAAAGATGTAGGAGGATGAAGAGCCATGCAGGTATGGAGAGCAGTCCTGGGTAACAACTTATATCTAGGTTAGCTTATTGGGAAACACTTCTAATTGTATGGACATATTGTTGTTGAGCATTAACAAATATATAAAGTCTTTGGATAATCTAAGCATTAGAGTCTCATTCCTACCAGGCCCATGTGGATGGCAGGATGATCTGGGCACTGCTCAGCCTTGTAGAGACAGCATGGAAGATTGGCAGATCCATCTCCCAAGCTAGCGTCTGGTGGGTGGCAGGGCAGTGTCTCTGCCTGAGCAGACGGCCGGAGCTGAGCAGCAGTGGTACACTGTCTTGGCTCGTGGCCACAGGCCTAGGCTAGTCAAGAACATGGTGGCTAATAAAGAAAAGCCAGATTGGATGCAGCTGTTTTAAATAGCTCCAGAAACAACAGAAAAAATTATTTTACCAAATTCCAATTTGATATCTGCCTTATTTTACTTAATAGGATGACTTTAAGTTCCATCCATTTTGTGGCAACTGACATAATTTCAGTGTTTTGATTGAACAAAACGTCTTTGTATATGTCTACTACCTTTTCTTTATCTGTTTATCTGTTTCTGAGTTCATAGCTTCATTCCCTGCTTTTACTATAGTGAAGTGTCTCAATAAGCAGAAATTTGATCAAATTGCACTACATATATGAAATTTTCAAAAACTAAAGCATATAAAATTGTTTTACACATGTATTTGTGGGACATACTACTAGAAATTATGTCCTCTGTGTTGTTAGTTTCATGTGTGTTCAGGAATTCCTTGTACTTCCTGTGCATATGTCAGTGTGAATATAAATTTACTAGAGTGTAATATGTATTATTTAATAAGATTTCTAGTTTTGCCTGTTGTGAAAAAAAGAAAATCAGGTTCTCTGAAAAATTTTAAATACTTCTAGATTGAAAAAGAAACTGGTTTTAGATAGCTTTATACAAACCTGATGGATTATAACAAAATGTTAATTACTCCAAAATTGTTAAGTATTAAGGCTCCCCTATTGGCTATTGTTCATCGTGCTAGGAAATGCTACACCTGTCACTGGAAAAGTAATAATTATTCTCACCCAAATATAACCCTGAGAGCTACAGAGCAAGCAACCTGCTTGCAAGCTATGCTCACTAATCATGGAGTAGCATAGATATTATAGTGGTAACCAACTACTTTCTATAACTGGATTTAATACCCTCTACACAAGATCAAAACAATACCTCACAGTGTCAGTAAAGCTTCTATTTGTGAGGGACCCTAGAGTATTATACTATTATTCTACCAAATAAATATAATAATAACATGACTCTTTCTGACTTGCTGCTATATCATAGACCAGTGCATATATAGCTCAACATTCATCACAGAAGCTTTTTCTTGAAATAGACTGAAATTAACAAAGTAACCCCCAACTAATCAACATGAAGATAAAAAGAGATTTTGGAATGCTCAGCCTTAAGATGGATAATATATTATGCCCCTCCCATCAAGATCAGCAGAAGTGGGACATACAGGTTGAAAAAAAGACATATGTTCAAGACACACTAGGATAGAAGCACATATGAACTCACAGAGACTTGACAGCACATAAGCCTTACGTAGGTTCAAATGAGAAAAAAATGCCAAAAAAATAGCAGTATGTTCCTATCTCTGGCCAAACTCTAGTCACACAGAGATGGAAAATCCATTTTCTTCAATGGAGAAAACAAAGCATACTAGCCATGTACTATGCAGACCTTGGGACTCATGTGTAGTCAGTCAACACAAATCGAAATTCGCAAGATTTTTTGTTTATTTGTTTGTTTTATTTTAAACAGAGTGAAGGAAAATAAATTTGGCTTGGTAGGAAAGTGGAGGATTTGGGGAGGTAAAATTTTTATCAAAGTAAGGTACATGTGATTATCAAAAAGTAAGTTAAAACACAGATGGGGATTCTGGAAGAGCTGTGGGATTGAAAAGAATATGACTAAAATACATTGTATAGTGTGAGAAGACGGGCTTAATCCTCGAGAGACTGGAGGTCCCAGGGAAGGGGGAGGTCTGGTGGGAAAGAGTACTTTGGAGGCAAGGGGGAGGAGGAATATGATGAGAAACTATGGGAGAGAGGATCAAGAGGTGGGGCAATGACTGGTATGTAAATAAATAAAATAATAAAAATTGAAAGGAAATCAAATAAAAATATTCAAAATTGTTTGAATTTTTAACCTCTTCCCAGAAAAACAACATTTTTTTCTTCAATACTCAGTGGGTTAAAAAAGACTAAAAATTTCTTGCAATGAATAAAAGAATGGAAAAATTGTGTAAAGTTCATGTGATGCAGCCCAAGAAGCACTAAAAGAAAGATTTATGCCAATAAATTCTATATTAAAAGCAACAGAAAGTTATCAAGTAAATTGTTTGTGATTACACCTCAAAGAACTACAAAAACAATGAAAATTTTATTGAAAAGATGTAGACATTGGGGCAGAACTAAATAAAATAAATGGTAAATAAAACTATTAAAAATACAGCACAGTTTGTGGATACATGACTGACATACAATCATTAGCATGGTGTATTGCAACCGATTCATCTGAAAAACAAACTATTTCCATTAAAATGGTGGATATGAAGTTAAATGCCCAAGAACTCCTTAAATCAAACACATGAAATATCCTTACAACAACTATCTTAGTCAAGTAGACAACATGGAAGGACAGAGAAGAATGATAGGAACAGGAAATTATGAAAAGAATTCCATGTTCAGAAATCAGAATTATACGTATGGTAAATTCTGCATCAGTTTTCTTGTTCTTGCTTTGTTATTGGTGGTGGTAGTGATGGTAATGGTGATAATGGTGGTGGTTGTGATAGTGGGGGTGGGAGTGGTAATGTTGTTGTTGTTAGTGGTGATGGTGGTGGTGATGGTGGTGGTGATGGTGTTGGTGGTGTTGGTGGTGTTGATATTGATGGTGGTGATGGTGGTGGGGTAGTGGTGTTGATTTTGGTGTTGGTAGTGGTGGTGGTGTTGATGTTTGTGGTGGTGGTGTTTATGTTGTTGGTGTTGGTGTTGGTGGTGATGATGGTGGTGGTGATAGTTTTTGTGGTGGTAGTGATATTGATGGTGGTGGTGGTGGTGGTGATGGTATTATTATTGGTGGTGGTGTTGTTGTTGGTGGTGGTGATGGTGTTGTCATTGTTGTTGGTGGTGTTGATGGTATTGTCATTGTTGTTGTTAGTGGTGGTGGTGATGTTACTATCTTCCTTATAGTAGTGGTGATGTTGTTGTTGGTGGTGTTTATGTTGGTGGTGGTGGTGATGGTATTGTTATTGTTGTTATTGGTGTTGGTGTTGGTATTGGTGTTGGTGTTGTTGGTGATGGTGTTGGTGTTGGTGGTGGTGATGGTGTTGTCGTTGTTGTTGGTGGTGGTGGTGGTGATGTTACTATCATACTTATAGTAGTGGTGATGTTTGTGGTGGTGGTGTTTATGTCAGTGGTGGTGGTGATGGTGTTGGTGGTGGTGGTGGTGATGGTGTTGTCATTGTCATTGTTGTTGTTGTTGGTGGTGGTGGTGATGTTACTATTTTCCATATAGTAGTGGTGATGTTGGTGGTGGGGGAACGTTGCTGGTGATGGCAGCGTTAGTCATACTGGTTAGTTTCCTCCTTACTGTTGGTAGTGGTGATGATGATGATGCGTTCAACCATGTTTGTTTGTACCTTGTTCACTATTCTTCTCTGTATTTTAGTCAATGTCCCACATCTTCAGTTCACTATTTCCTTCGCATGTCTGCTGAGTTTTGTAGGGACATATATTTCATTTTTGCTTAGCTTTGCACAGTTTTTGGAAAAAAGTCACTGGCTGCACAAAGGGAGAGTGAGATAGTAGACCTTATGCTGGAGAACAGCACACCTTCTGTCTGCAGGCCCTGCAGGGTAGCATTTCAGCTAGTGTAATCAGCAACTGTGCTGCGTTTGAGCACTTAGTTGCTCCAGGCTAAACTAGATCTCTGTAGAGTGTTCTTTTATTCTAGGTAGAAGCTAACTTAACTGAGGGTGTGTTTGCTATACATACTTGCCTTCAGCATCTTTTCTTACTCCACTGTTGTGCCTCAGAGAGGATTGTGATTATAATAGCTCTTAGTCTGCTAGTAGCCTGTGACAATATCCTCCACATGTGCAAAACTATGATTGGTAGATAGTTACCTGTATCTTGAGTTCTCAACAACACCATGTTCTTCCCATCTTCTAGTAACCCTAGTTAAAGACACATTGTATATTTCATGTTTATGCCTGGATGTGGGAAAGCTTATTTGTTACACTTTTCTCTTCCACAGGATACAATGAACACTATAATTTTTAAAATTACATGTTTAATTACAGTTGTTTGATTTTGTGTTTGATGAAAATTTTTCTATGACATTGACCAAGATATATATGTTTGTGGGTATGTAGGCAGAGTATATTTGAAGTTGCTACTCAATAATTTTTTTCTCTTGGTCAGGTTGGATGTTTCTTATTTCAGGTTGGGATGTCTGATAATTTTTTGAAGAAGTATAATATAGAAAATATATTGTGGTAAACAGTATTTACGTCTAAAATATTCACATCCACTCTCATTTTATATGATTAGTATTATAGGCTCTTGGCTACATTTATGCTTCAAATTTCTGAGACTGATTTGTGTTTATGGTATGCTCCAAGGTACAGGATGGGACCTCAGGGATTCCATGTGTTTTTAGTATCAATGTTACATTCACAACTACGAGGTTTTTCAATTCCTAAATCTAAGGTTGCTGTTCTGTGACTATGATCCTCCCTAGTGGTACACTGCACTGCATTTAATTTTTCATTGGTTAAAATGGTACAATTTTCTCTATTTCTTCATTTTGGACAAACTCTGAACCAGCCTGGTAGAATTAGTCCACTGGAGTGTTGTACCTGTTAGTGGGCGTGGGTCCTATTGGGCTGAGATGTGGATGCTGTGTGTCTGCTGCCCCAGGTGGCTAGAACCCCAGCTTGGGAAGCAGAAGCACAGGAATTTGAGTTCACTTCAGGCAACACTGGGCTATGAGAAGCCACTGAGCTCTGCCTGGGCATGGAGAGGTCTCAGCCTGCAGTCTCACAGTGGGGGAGAGGTCTTGGGTTGGGGGTCTCTGGGCCAAAGTGGCTAGATGGAGAAGGGCTGGTCTCTGTCCTTGAGCTCCCAGATGCTGCTGAGAGCCACAGAAGAACTGAGATGTGGGGGCATATGGGCTGGACCAGCCTGCAGCTGAGAGGGACGAGAAGCAGAGGGGTAGTGGTACTCTCAGTCACTGAAACTCGCTTGGCTGGGTCAAGGCTGGTTTGGCTAGCTTCGTTGAGTTGGCAGGGCTCTGTGACTGGAACATAGAGAGGTCATTGGCAAGAGATTAGATAGTGGCTTGGTAGTCAAAGGCCCTCCACGGTTCTCCACAGCTGACCCCAAAGACAAGAAAGAGTCCATGGTTTTAAAAGATTTATTGTCATGGTAGAAAGTGGATGTAGCTGTATCCCATACCCCGTATCTTCAGGGCGAGCCTGAAGTTAAATACCATTTGTAAGGAGGAGGGTCTGGGAAAGAATACTTAATTGGCTATGCCCTCTGGCCTTTAGGTGCCTCATTAATATGGAGATTTCTTGAGGCTCTGTGGCCTGTAGTCATGCCCTCTACCTGTGGAGAGGCTGGTAGGAGCATTGCACTACCTGAAATGTTAGAAAAATTTTCCCACATTGTCAATCAAGAATGGGAATCAATAAAATTTCACACACACACACACACACACCATATATATATATATATATATACATATACATATACATATACATATACATATACATATACATATACATATACATATACATATATTTCAACATCTCAAGTGTAGCTACTTAATATATCTCTGAAGGAAGTAACTGAAAAATAAAATGATATTCAGCAATATGTTCTCTAAGACCAGTGAACTTCAAGGAAATTTATCTAGCTCAGAAAAGTTTACAAATATCCTATGATAAAATAATTCTAAAAAAAAGACAAAAGAGAAGAGACCAGAAGAAAACTTCTAGGCACAAATTATTTACTATATGATAATATATCCAACTAGTTTAAAGTGTATAGATAACAATGTCATTAAATTACAGTTCCTAAAATGGCTTACTCCTAAATTGCAAATGAAAGTTAATTAACAAACAGCAAGTTTTAAATATACTGAAGTATAATAGAAAGCATATGCATTTGGTCTAACAGACTAAGTCTCACGTGGCAGAGATAGGTTAGCCATATGAAATGTAGAAAACCAAATCACACACTAGAGGAAACATCTTGAGTATTTGCTAGTTGTTACTAAGAAGTTGAGTTAAGCTTAGAGCACCTAGGAATATTAACTTCTTTTGGGTTATTGTGGGAAAAAATGGCCGCAGCCGAAGTGGATTCCCAGAGGCTTTCCATGCTGGTGGGTCCTACATACACAAGAAAGGTCTGAGGTTCCAAAAGGGTTTATTGTCATGGTGGATGGTGGATGGATCTGGAAGTACCCCCCCTCCTCCCCCCTCCCACCTCCTGTAAGACTCAGGCCAGACCTGAGTTAAATAGGGAGGGAGAAAGGGGGAGGTTTCTGGGGAAGCATGTTTAATTTTCTCAGCTCTCTAGCCTTCATTAGTATGTAAATCCCTAGGGCCTGAGGCCTATAGTTACACCCTCTACCTGTGCACTTTGGGAGGGGCTGTAATGGCCTAAGTGACTAAACAATGTAGGTCTATGGAGACTACGTGTGGGTACTCTGGGCTCTGGAAATGTGGCTGAATGCCTGCCGTTTCTCACTTAGAGTCTTGGGGTTCCAGTCCCATGCCCAGCTATGAACCAGGATACCCTTACACAGTCCCACAGGTTATTACAGTCTAACATATATCTTTTAGGGGATAGAAAGTTGGCTGAGCAGTTAGGGGTCCTACCAGTCTTGTGGGTGACCTGAGGTAGTCTCCAGGAATGCACATCACAACTCAGAACCACTTGTAAGTCCACATGCTGAGGATGTGACATTCTCTGATGAGCCTCTAGACTATTGTGTTCGTTGGATGTACGCAAATGGAAGCAAAAGTAAATGAACAGAAAATAGATAAATAGATATCTTAAATTACGTTAAAATTACTTATATGAAAATAATTATATAAAATCAAGTAACATAAAAATAACTTCAATTTATGGAATAAATTGTAGATCAGGCTCAGGAAAACATAGTAATTACCTATAGAAAAAAAAGAATGAGATGAATCTCTGGTCACATGTGGTTTAATGCATGGTGATATGAATAATATTGCCATGTAAACAAGACTAATTTGTTTGTATTAACTGATTCTTTATTAACTGAACCATTGGATTTTATCTTTAGCAATCAAAACTACTCCATAGTTTAAACCTATATATTTTCTTATCTAAGGGTGAGGAACAACACTTTGACTTGGCTTATCTGTTAAACCAAATGAAAAGCTTTCAACATATATACTTACAATGTGTAAACAGATACATACATATTTGTGTTCACACATTATAGATCACACTGATCACACTGGGCAGTAATATATCCATCTTCTTTAGAATGTGTGTGTATGTGTGTGTGTGTGTGTGAGAGAGAGAGAGATTTCCATTTTTCTTTGATGTTTAAACTAATCTAATACTTTTCCATTTGTCTTTCTTACTGAAGTTAATAAATAGTCTTATCCAGGTGGCATTTCTTAAAGGGTTACAGAGCTTCTTCTATTAAATCAAGCCAAGAGTCATTATTGAGAGCTTAGTAGCCCTCAAACTGTGTTGAGTGTTCCCTGGTCTCCTAGTTTCCTGGGTATTAAATTTAATATGATGATTCCAACTTGATCAGAACACAATTTGCCTTAGAAAGCATTCAAATTTTTGTATCTCACAATTAAAATTAACCAGATTCTTCCTTTTCATAGACTTGAGATTTAATAGAAGAAATCTTGGTGGCTTGTGATTTTCTATGTGGAAGTTATTATCATTTTCCCTTGGGATGAGAAAGTATTATTTTAAGGGTGACCAGGACTTTTCAATTAAAGAAATGGCAATAAGAAATTCGACATGGCTTGTTGTTGATAATTATTTTAATTTCTGGTATCTTTAGTCAGACAAGTGGAAAGAAATTTCTTGCATGCTGATAATTTATATGTCAATGTAATATGTAGTTGACTTTATTATATAAAAAATGTATATTATTGTTGATTCAATTAGGCTACTTGGATAGATTTTTGGAGCTGGGAACTCACTAGTTAATAACACACAGTTTAGAAAACTGAGGTTTTAAAAATTATAATTAAAATATTTTAAGATGAATGAAAAGTTTTGATCTGCATAAACACAACATAGTTTTTCAGAATGTTAGAGCACATGCAAGATATAGCATAATAAGCCACCAATTTTTCAGATTGAACTATACTAAGTACCCTAAGATGCTGAAGAAATGGCCTTACTGTAATGTTGGCTAGTGATTCTTTCAAATTAGACTATCAGAGAAAGCCTGAGAGTTGATTAAATTTGTTTCTTGACCTTAAAATGAATGACTCGTTTGATGTTATTATTATTTTAAATTTCAAGCCTAACTTCTTCCATTTTTTCTATTGAAGTTTACTCTTTTACAGCATACTGAAACAGAACATAGTATATACGACGAAATTCAAAATCTAAGACTAATGTTTAACATTAGCTAATGAATGTTGAAATCTTTCTCAAAAAAAATGTCAATTGTTTCAATTTATCAACATTAGAATTGCTTTTAACTTGAGAACTTAAAATAGCACTAATTGTCTACCCTTCATTTTGAGGAATCATTTCCTCCAAATATATGTGCTGTATAATCTGAACTCATTCAAGAAAATCATAATATTTTTAAAAATAATTAATATGTATCCACCCTCATAAGTGCAGAACAACTCTTACCCATTGAAGTAAGCATCATTTTAACTGGATTTTTATAGATAATGGAGGATAGTTAAAGTAGTATTGAGTGAGTGATAAGGTTTGAATATAAAACACATCTATAGCAGTGGTTCTAATCCTTCCTAATACTGCAAACTTTATTACAGTACCTCATGCTATAATGACCCCCCAACCACAAAATAATTTCATTGTTATGTCATAATTGTAATTTTGCAACAATTATGGATAGCAGTGTGAACATCTGATATGCAGGACATCTGATATGTGAAAGGCTTGCTGAACTCCCCAAAAGAGTTGAGAACCACTCATTTTAAGACTCTTTTCTTGCAGGATAACTCTCTGTAGCCATCAGGTCTGATTGTGTGAACAACAGGAAGCAGAGCTTAAGAAAAGAAATAGGTCACTGGAGCATGTCCTTGAAAGCTATGCTTCATTCCCAGTCCCTGCCTGCTGTCTCCTATCTACCATGTGAGCAACCTACTCCAGCACAAATGTCCCTTGCCATGATCTTCTGTCTTTCCATGGACACAGGGTCAATGGAGTTAAGGAATGTGCTCTGAAGCTCTGAATCCATGAAAATAAGAAAAGAAGGTTTTGCTTCCTTCAGGCCTTTGTGACAGTTAGAGCAATACCACACAATCTTGGCCCAAACTCACAAATTCTCAACTGGTCACTCTGTCGTCTGTATGCTAAAATTTACAACAATGTCTGGAGCTTCTATGTTGGATTTTCTCCCGTTCTTCATTATCACATTTGGATATAGCATCGGCCTAGGGTGCAACACCCTGCTTCATAAAGGCTATCCTCTTTCCAGAAAAGAGCTGAATTCTCCTATTTAGCTCTTACTCGACTGCTATCCTAACCAATTTCTCCAGGAAACCTTTAAACTTTCTAAAAATTTCACCCTCTTCCTACATGGCTCTTGTATCCTGATTAGAAAATATTCCTAATATACAAACTTACTTCCAGTCTATCCAGCATCACAGGCACCACCATGTCCACCCTGACAGCTTATAGATTTTATAAACTAACAGCTTATTGACTATCCAAGGTGTTCAGATTGTTGACCAGCATCCATATTGATTATCCCAACCCACCAATTCTCATGAATAGTTACTATTTTGTCATGGGTATCCAAGCTCCAAGTATTACTTCACTCAAGTGTCACCCCTCAAAATATATGCTCACACCCAAGGCTTTCATCCCCTAACACAACACACTCTTTTCTCCCTTTTACTCGTTTTACCTTTTACTCATTTTGAAATGGAAATGAGATTCCATTTTCAAAAAAGAAACTCTCCATTTTTCCATTTTCTAATTCTGTCTATGAAAACAGGGACTATATGTGATGTGTCCTCAAATACAATGAATTCATGCCTGGTTAAGTGCAGAGACAGAAATAAAAAGAGCCAAGGAATAAAAGAGTGGAGAAAGATTTGTTTTCTGTATCAAGGAAGGAGAGTATGGAGTTTCTTCCAAATAAAAGTTCCTTTTTGAAGAATGGAGAGTTGTTTCATTCTGGTTTACTATATGCATGCACAGAGGAGGACAATTAAGGGATGGACACATTCCTGACCATGCCTCATTTAAAGTACAACTCAAGAAGGAAATATTACTGACAATTACTTGACAATGTTTAATTCAAGGCCATTGTAAGGAAGAAGTGCAGCAGAGAGGAACTTCTGTACATATTCAACTCATTAGGTAAAGGTGACAGACAGGAGGCCTCCAAACTAACTCAGGTTTCTCCAAAACAGTTTTCACTGTAAAAAGAAAAAGATGTCTTGAAGGTACATTAGCATAGACACTCTCCTTGAAGCTTCCCACTTGATTTTCAGGTTTCCAGTTGTGGTCACCTGAAGGGGTGATCTGAATGCCCATGGCTACTACATACAGTCTGGGCTCCTCTCCCTCTTGATCTGTACACATTCTAACATCAACTCTCTGTTATGTTTTCAGTTATCCAGTCAAGGTTACTAGTGACTGGAATATTGTGAAATCTGATTCGTGATCCTCACCTCACTTCCTCAGCAACAATTAACACAATTGATCATTTGGAAGTTTGTTTTTCACAAACTTCCCACACGGCTGAGGGATATGTTACCACTCTGATATCCATACCTTGTTCCTCAAGGATTCCCCCCACCAGAGCTTTTTCACCCAGGATCTCAGAATCACATGATCACAGAGATAGCTAGACTCTGAAGAGTTCTGACACAACCAAGACAACAGGAGAGACAGGCTCCAGTCAGAGAAAGTGAGTGCAGGTAGCACTAGAGACCACCAGATGGCAAAAGGCAAGTGAAAGAAGATAAGCAACAGAAGGTTACCTTGTATCATCAGAACTCAATTCTCCCACCATAGTAAGTTCTGGATACCCCATGACACCAGCAAAGCAAGATTCAGATTTGAAATCACTTCTCATGATAATGATAGAGGACTTTAAGAAGGACATAAATGATGTGTTTATAAAAAGATAAAGAGATAGAGAGACTATGTTTTCTGGGGGTGTGGAGAGGGGTGCAGGAAGGGGATGTCTCAGGATGCCATGAGGAGGCATCTCTTCCCCCTGAAGGACCAGTCACACACTGGTATAGTGTAGAATAGAGTTTATTCAGGGCATGGGGAAGGGAGCCAGGAGGGTAGTAGAGGCAGAGAGAGAGAGAGAGAGAGAGAGAGAGAGAGAGAGAGAGAGGGAGGGAGGGAGGGAGGGAGGGAGGGAGCTGAGAAGTAGAGGAGTAGATGCCAGCATTGAGCACATGGAGATGGAGAGAGTGCAGGGAGGGGAGAAAGGGTGAGAGGAAAGAGAGAAGCAAGGGGCAAGAGAGAGCAAGAGATCAAGAGAGAGAGGAGGGGGCAAGCAGCTCCTTTTATAATGGGCCAGGCTTACCTGGGCTTTTGTCAGGTAACTGTGGGGAGGAGAATACCTGGCTGAATGCTAACAATAACTCCCTTAAAGAGATACAGGAGAATACAGGTAAACAGGTAGAAGCATACAGTCTGGGCTCATAAAGAGGAAACATAAAAATCACTTAAAGAATTACAAGAAAACACAACCAAACAGGTGGAGGAATTAAACAAAACCATCCAGAATCTAAACATGAAAGTAGAAACAATAAAATCATTCTTTCCTAGTTCTGTTTTTCTCTGTGACCTTTAAATGTTGAGGTCACCAGAACCTGTCGTTGGTATTAAACCTCCCTATCTGTGTTCGATCTAATTTTTCATAATCATGTCTAGTCACATGCTTGATAGTTTAGGATGCTGACAATCAATGGACAACCTCCAGAAGTGTTTCTCTTGCGCAAGTCTGATACACACATGCAGTTGTTTGCAATATTCACACACACACACATGCCTCTTAAATTTACACCAGATCCAAACTTTCATTCACATAGAGTTTAAGCTTGCAGTCATTTTCTCTAAAATGAAACTCATCCTTTTTTGTAAAATGTGAGCCCAGCATGGAAATTTCATGATAATTTTTCTTATTCCTTTTCCACACAATCTAACGTTCACCATAAATATGCTTTCATATCAGTTTACGAATGGGTGACACTACTTCCTTTGCTTCTATCTCTGTGTTAACTCAATCAGTATCTCCTTATCATCGATTCTCAATGATACAATTTCTATCAGCACGTTTATCATAAACGTAAACATGTCATATTGCTCAAAAGCATTGAGATTGCCTCTATACAATGTAATTAAAAGTAAATATCCTGGGACACTATTCCTAGAGACACAAGATCCTGGCTCAGGTTCCCATTCCTGTGCAGAGACTCCATCTTCTCACCATGGGGCAGAAGCCAAATCATTGAGACAAAGAGTGGAAAAGGAACTGTATATGGACGAACTGCTGTTGCCTTAGAGGTATTTCCTAGTAAGACTACCATGTCTACTCACTTCAGAAAGGGAACCCATGATAGGCCAAAGTAACGATTGCACCAAACTCAAACTGGAATTAGATTTAATTAGATCAGTTAGATTTAATTGGAGTCATTAATAAGAACCAATGGGAGTAGTTGTAGAATCAAGGTGGCCGAAGCTGCTGCATCGCTGAAAAGTTCATCCCAGCAAAGGTTGTCCTGCATGAATCTTTCAGCCTGGGGTTTCTCATCCACCCAGTAAACCACATACGCAAATCAGAATATCTAAAGCTGTCCTGCCTTGCTCAGCTAAGGGACCTCACTTCTTTATATTTGTCCTTTGTTTTGTTTTTCCCATGTCCTTAAATGATATCACTTGTATCCCAGACCCCTCTCTTGGGCATCATCATTTTGTATTAATTTTCTTATCAGATATGCCGTCATAGACAGTAAACTTCTTCATTGTCTATGTCAAGCATTACTAAATTCTTATTTTATAAAATAAAATTTATTTCAGAAAGTTAAAATAACTCCAGATTTTAACATGATCTTAAGGTTAGGACTCTCTCTACTAAATTTATCATCACTTTCTTCAGTGGTTTTTGTTTTTCTATTGTAAGGAAACATTTACCATCGCTTCCATTGCCTCTATTTACTGAGGCCAAACTCACAAAGAGAATTGTGATTATTTTTTTTTAAATTAAACTAGTATTTAATTGTTCAGATTCATAGGACTTAGGTCATACAACACCAAACATAATAATTAAGCCAAAGAAATTTGAGAAATGGCACGTGTGCTGGCTAGTCTTAAGTCAACTTGACACAAGCTATAAAGTGAAGACAAATAAAGACCAGCAAAGAAGCGAAGTATTGTATGACTTAGAAATGGAAGTGCATCCTTTGACTGTGGGGATCAATTTACATTCTTTCTAAACATCATGTGCTCTCTCAAGTGTCTGTTTTCAGCAAAACATTGCATGCCCTCTGACAAGACAGCTTCAAGAAAGACATTATGTGATGCAACTGAGTTACTGAAGAAACCAGAAATTTCTACTTCAGCCCAGTCCACGGAGAGTTGTGCCATCCCTGGGTTGGTGGTCCTGGATTCTATAAGAAAGCAAACTGAGCAAGCTATGATGAGACAGCCAGTAAGTAGCACCCCTCCATGTCTTCTGAATCAGTTCCTGAACGTTTGAGCTCCTGTCCTGACTTCCTTGATGATAAACAGTTATGTGAAAGTATAAACCTATGAACCCTTTCCTCCCTAAGTTACTTTTTGGTCCTGGTGTTCCATTGCAGCAATAGAAACTCTAAGACAAACAAGTGGCTCTCTGCCCTCACGTGAGAGGAGGCCTTGCTTATTGAGAGAATGAGCCTCATTTGTGAAGAACAAAAGGCATGGGGAGGAATTAGAACCAACCAGGCTTACTCAGTTCTTCATTGCTCCATCATTTACTCTGTCTTCCTCACGATTTTAAATTCTTCATCAAAGCCACTATAACAAAATTAGCTTCCTGGATTATCTTTGCCTAATGAAGGCTGCTTCATCACATACCAGTTATATCGATGTGGTGTAGCCGTTTCATTTGGGGTGAGTGTGACCATTGTTGACTTGAGTCAGAGAAGTTCTGGATTCTTGCATGAATACTTCTTGGAATCATGTCTTGGAATATTAACATTAAGGGAGCAGGGTAAAAGAGGGCTATAGCATGACAGAAGGGAAGGGATCATGCTGGCTCAGGAGGCTCACAAACATTCATACAACCTCAGATGGTCACTTCTTTCTGTGGAGTTTTGTAGTAAATTGAAAGGTGATTGGGGAAAGGCCTTCTGTAGTGTACTCCCTGGATTATTGTCCAGTGGAATGCTTCTGTAGTATGGATTTTATGAATTATCCATGCAGATGAGGCATTTTAGTGACAGTGTTTCTTAGAAATGGTACAGGGGACTTCCCAATGGTGTAGAAGCATGTGAATCATTCTTGTTTCTATCCAGAATGAAAACTCTAATGAACACTTTCTGGGTTTTTTGTTTGTTTGTTTTGTCTTGCAAGCTGTCCTATCTATCTGGATGAATGGTCTCCTTAGAAAGAATTCTAATATTTATATTATTCCGATGTCCAGTCAGGTAATCTAAGATTATTATAAATAAAGATGAATTCACCCTCCATATATCCTTATACACGAATCTATAAGCCAGGGGACCACAGTAGTTTCTCTCTCTCTCTCTCTCTCTCTCTCTCTCTCTCTCTCTCTCTCTCATACATTAGTTATATGAATGCATACATATAATTTTAATAATTAATACGTGATCCAGAGTTTTCTTTTAAACTGAAAAGTTTGTAATTGAATTGAGTGAAGCAATGATTTCCACTTTTAGAAGATAACGCAGCAAATCCTTCTGGAAATAATATTTATTATAATTGTTCCTCATAAAAGAGCTAATAATTGGCACTAGATTCTTCACCAACCAGCTGTTACCTGCTTATAGATCCCACACATATCTGCGAGATTTTCCTTTGAGTTGAAAAACCCACATAAAATAAATGGAATCTTTTTCTTCTTATACCCCAAAGTCTTCAGTTTTAGTCCTAACTTGGTTTCATATACAAACAGAATATGAAATAATATAAAATGCTGCATATGTAACAGATGAGAATGTGAGAAAACAAATCCTTTAAGGGAAAAGGAGACCCTGAAGATCTCAGTAATTATGCAGTGTTGTTCCTGGGACTTTCCATAGGCAACTAACTGCCTTTAACCATGCATAGCTCAAGAAGCTGCCAATGACGCAAGCTTTTCTCCATCATTTGAATAGAAAACAAGTCACCTGTATGCGTTGTTTCTAAAACATTTATTTCCAGAATAGCTTTAACAAATATCCTTATATCTTGCGAAGTCATGCACTTATTTTAAGAAAGTAAATTTAGGTTTTCCTCCACGATAAAACACAGCAATATTGTTGGTGATTTTGACAAGGATAATACGTACTAAGATTTAGTTATGGGTTTTTCTGTAAAATACAAGCCAAATGATATTAAAAGTGCTATTACTTAGAAAACATTCAACTTGTAATATCCAAAATTTTAATTGTCATGTTAGATACCTCACTCTTCATGTAACCATAACCCAGGAAAATGTTTTCTTTATAGTGTGAGTATAGGGAATGGATTGGTATTGTTGCTCTACAATCTGTAAAATAAATGATAACCTAATATGAATAAATGATGCCTAAACATAGCTCAGATTCTGGTTGAAAGTTTCTGAAACTTTGAAATTTTTACAGGTTTAGAGAGATTCTTTTGCAGCTAATATTGCAGATCAATTCTATTGCAGATAATGTCGGAAATTTTTTCTCTGAATTGGGCCCTCTAAGTAACTTGCCCCCTCTCTGACTCAGTTTCCATTTGGGCTCACTTCTTCCACCTCTGCTCTTTTGCAAATTGACTCATTTTTAATTATCACCTCTCAAATACAGGTATTTTCATTCTATGCACCAAATCATATTCATTCTTGGTACAGAATACTTTTAGTCATCTCTCTCTCTCCTTTAGATGCCTGTGTTTGAATGCTTGTTCCTCAGATAGTATCTGTGGAAGTAATGGAATCTTTAGCGGTGGAGCCTTGCTGGAGGGAGTGTATTTATAGTCTGTGGTGTGGGGAGAGCCTTACTCTTGCTCTACCTGCTTTCCAATATGACTTGATCAGTTAGCTTTTTGGCCTTGCCCCCCGGCCCTCCTGGCTATTTCCGTGTCATCTCTGTTATAATGGATTCAATCCCCATCGAAACATAAACAAAAGTAAACTCCCCAAAGTGGTTTTTCTTAGGGTATTTCAGCACGGTAACTGAAAAGAAACTAAGATGATGGTCCTAATAGTTTACGGTAGAAAACAGGTATGAAAACACCTGTTTTTCTGAGAGGTGACAATTAAATAAATAAATCAAATAAAAGGCTGTGTATACTTCTGGTAAATTATAGCCCTCTCTGAAGAAAGAATAGCCTTAAGAAAGCATCTATGTGAATTTTCTACGTGAATTTTTTTCAGGAAAGAGGTATATATGTTCAAGCACATTTGGGTTTTATCAAGGAAATAGTACACACTCAGCTCCTATCCATCATACAGTTTATGATGTATATTGATCATGTGTGAAGTTATAATTTAATAAACAGTGCTCAGTCATCACTAACACATGTGGTTAGTAATTTATATTAGAGCCACTTCATCAATTCAACGTTCTATGTATTTGGCCAAATGCATATTTCCATTACATCTTCAAATCAAAATTTTCCTAAATTTTCCCATACCTGGCCTAATTAACCTTTTCTCTCAAGTGGACCATCCCTAGAATTAAACAGTAATTCAGTCCATATTTATGTTCATAGTCCTTCAGTTTTAGAAATGGGAAGGGTAGTGACAGATCATTCTCTTGATCCAACCGGATCCTTATTCTTGTGAACTGTTTTTTCCACAAAGTTCTGA
Source organism: Grammomys surdaster (assembly GCF_004785775.1). NCBI lineage: Eukaryota > Metazoa > Chordata > Mammalia > Rodentia > Muridae > Grammomys > Grammomys surdaster. The sequence goes on along the minus strand of NW_021620702.1, from coordinate 3,029,193 downwards.
CTATTGGTTTCTGACATTGTTGTCATGAAGCGTCATAAATGTTTAGGAGATCTTCTGCTAAGCAGTGGCGTAATCATTTAGTGAGAAGAATTTTGGTTACCGATAGCGATCATGTGTAGGAGATGGATGCCAAAGACTTTAAAGTGATACAATTATCAATTCTGTGAAATGTAAACTTTAGAATAGTTCTCCGAGGAAGTTTTATATTATATATAAATGTCACAGTTAACTAAAAACATGATAGCTGAGTTTAATCGTGATTCTTCATAGTCACTGTCTAAAATCCTTTTTTGCAGCCCTGATCCTACTCGTAGTGATACCTGTTCTCATCATAGCCTGGCTGAGCATAATGTCTAGTAGAGTTCTATACTTTATTATCTCATGTGTTTCTTTTTTAAGACACATTCTACTCAGGGAACACTTTTGGATATTTGACTGTTATGTCCTTTTCCTCTCTTTACTTGTGAGATTTAAACTATATTTCCTCACTATTATAATACCCTTTGCAATATATTTGTTGTTGTTTGTTTGTTTTCTGGTATAGAAAATGAGACCTCTCAAAATGACTACACGTACTGAGTGATCTGATCTTTATCTTGCAACAGCCTTGGCGATGCGGAATTTCTCTTCGTGTACAGAGAAAATCATTTTACTAGGTTGTATCTACCTTGAGTCCAAACCCAGCGAAGGAGCAGAACTATTTCATCTCCCTACGATTCACAAAAAGAGAGGGTGAAATCAGCAAGCGCACATTGAAATGCTGTGCTGCACACACTGTCTCTTATTCTGGGCTCCTTCAATATTCGGTTGAGAAGAATTTGTAACTCTCTGTTCTACCAGTCAAACAGACTTGGACCCTGTCACTAAGTTACCCTAAAATATAATAAAATTATCTGCGTTCTCCATTTTTCCACACATCTATAGAACAGGCGTGTCGAATCTATGTATCACTTGAGGCTCTATTACACTGCGTGAGTTACTCCACACAAGTAACAAATTTGGCACCATTTATCTTATTTAATCTGTCTCTGTCAGTATCTTCCACTGAAATTTTAGAGAACGGAGGAGAAATTAGACTTTAATTATCTTTAACAAGTGGTTTGAATAACTCTGTACCTTAGCAGTAAAAGTAGTACCCTGAGATTCTGTAATGGAGACAGAAGCATGTCTCTCTCTTTCATAGAAGAAGTTGTCCATGAGCATTTACGTAAATTCAACAGGTAAAATACAAATGACCATTAACATATCCAATAAATTATGTAAATGCCCCATTCAACATATTGTCTAATATAAAATACTTCTGTCACTTAGAGAATTTGAATCTGTTTTCACTCCCCACTTTATAAAGTTAACAGATAAACTGCTTGAGGAAAATGGCTCAATATTAAAACATTTACTGGACTCAGCATAAAGTATATTGTAACTAAAATAATTTAAATAGAATTTTACAAACCTCATCAAAACCTTACAATTTATTTTAAGTGTAGCAGTGATAATTATAGGTATAATTATTTAATTTGTCTTTATTAGAGTCCAATTGCAGTAGTGCTATAATTTGTAAAAGAAAAAATTGATCAACTTAAAAATATTTATTGATTCTTGTCTCTCTCGATTTATCTTCATATGTGAAGAGTGAATGTCTCCCAAATAGCAACTAATATTCCAAAGATAAACAGAACAGATGCATGGTTAGCTGAGCACAGCAGATAAATATGCTATTGAATCATCTGTCTTTTACCTACATTTACACTTGCAAATTACAGTCTTTTAAAATTAGAGTACAGAGCAGATGGTGAAGACGTGGTTTAAGGACATGTCTCCTTTAATACAGACAGTGTGCCAATTGAACTCCCCATACTCTAATTTATTGATTTCATTCAAATAAGTTAGATTAAATGGGCACCAGCTGTGTTTGCTGTATTGTGAGTCTGTCCTTAAGATGATGTCGCTATAATATGTGTACAGTCCATCTAAAGGAAGACAGACAGATGTGTGTGACTGGAAGGACACCATGCCCTATTAAGTCACAAGATTTAGCATGATACAGAACCAGAAAAGATACCATATATCGATGAATGTAATAATGATATAATATTAAATAGAATTAATTTAATAGACTGTAAATAATGGCTTAGCTAAATATTTCAGCTTTTTTGTGTGACGGTATCTTTGTAAGTTATGAAGAGAACACAGGAAAACACACATATGTAAGTCATGCATGTCACAAGGGACTTTTTACTAATGGGTGCTAATTTATGCATATCTATACAATAAATTCACATATGAATTTACAGTTTATTCAAACAATCCAATCATACTATTGTCTTCTATTAAAAAAAAATATCCAGGATCATTCCTCTACCTGAAAAACTGACCCATAGTCATTAATTGCATATTCACACAAAATTTTCCAAATTTTCTTATGAGGGGTGATCATATTTTTTAGCATAACTAAATCAGTTTCTAATAAACATATGACTTAACCCATCACAATGCTCAGAATTACCTAATATTTTGCGCCTTGATAGACCTGCATTTATATTGCACTTCTATACAGAAAATCAGATGTCTATTTGAAATTAGAAAGGTGATTAAATTAGCCATGCTTCTCATATACTACTAAACACATATAAATAACACAACTACTAGGAACAGCAGAATCAAGAACAGCATCTCACTCTGTGGCTTGTCTCTTAGTCCCTCTCCCCTAAGTGGGTTGCAATGCATCTGTTCCTTCTGGAACTTGATATGAGAAGGGGGATTGATATCCCTGAGAGCTCCTCCCTTCTCTGAGAAGAAAGGAAGGATTGCAGGAAGGGGGAAACATGAGAGAGGGGGATTAAGAGGAGAAGAGGGAGGGGAAGATACAATTAGTATGTAATCTTTTTTTAAAAAAGATAATGTCGAATAAAAATATTGAAGAGTTTTAAAACTTATTTCTTTGTACTATCCTCCGGCACAGTGGTTTTCATTTATGCTATTTTTGTGTCATTTATTTGCCCTGCAGGACCACCTGAGCTGGCCAGTTCCTGGACTCTATGATGTACCTGCCTCCTGATTTCCTCCTTCTTCGCATCTACTTGATGTCCTCCCCAGCGAATATAGTATTGTCGCTGATTCTGTTTCTAGAGCCCGTGGTGGCTGAGCCTCCATCAGTATGGCAAAAGTCAAGCTTATTTTCTAGATGGATGGGTAACCTGTGCTTCCATGGTATGATACTTACGAGTGCACAGATTTTAATGTTTTATTTTCACCCAGGTCTTCACAGGATTTCCCAGATTTTCATCTCTCTCAACATTTTCTGATATTTCAGTTCATGCATGACATAGAATTTCAGAGACCAGATGGTATCACTCCCTGTTAAGTCCCTCCACTCAGAGGGAGAATCCCTGTCTAGTCAGCTGAGGTATGTATTCAGAATTGTGTAGCTCAGTCAGTCAGGGAAGGAAGATCAATTTCTGTTTGTCCATGCCTTTCTCCCATAGCGTCACTGACATATATATGTTTCAGGATAAATGGGGGTAATTATCAGTAAATTTTGAAAGATTAGCAAGGAAGGTAAAGAGAGGGTTAAAAGAGCCGCTAAGGGAGGGAAAGGATGGATGTAACAGAACATATGTGGCATGGGTGTGGAAAGGAAGGGCAAGGGTACGCTGAGGACAAGAGGAGCATGGTGGAGGAGGGGAAGGAGAAACAGGGGCAAGGGAACACAAGGGACAAGAGGAGGTGATGGGGTGACAGCGCCAGCGCTGTCACAGTACCAGGCTGGGTCCTAGGCCTGGGTCATTCCTTATGAGAGAATGCCAAAACTTTTACTGAGCAGGTTCAATATATACACCAAGCCAGGGAAGGGAAAACACTCAACTGAGGGCAATGGCCTGTCAAGTGTAAATTCCCTGCCTGGGGCATCATGCCTACATCAGGATGTTTTGATCTTAGAAAAACCGGAGAATGTTACTTAGTAGACAGCACCACACAGAAGGTCTCAGCCAGGGCATGGCAGCCCTTCGGGGTCCTACAATGGGGAATGGAAAGGAGAAACAGCTGCAACACCCTGTTTGAAAATGAAAATAAGAGGGGTGGATAGATCTCTAGAGAAGAAAGCACAGATCTGTAATCATAGTATACACTGTGACCCAGCCCGAGCCTATGAATTTGTCCGTTCAGTGCTATCTCATATGAGCTGGGTGAGTAACGAGGAAGCAATCGTTAGGGGCTTTTTAAATTTGGCTTCTGCTGTGATACAAACTAAGGCATTCGAACTGCGGATTGATGAAGATTGTACCCTAATTTCTACGATGCATTTGGCAAGGAAGTACGTTTTTTAAAAATCGAGAGCAAAATCTTTTCATGTTAATCATTCCCAATCTCAACGGTAAAACATTAATTTTGCAGATGTTGATAGAATGGATGTTCCTAGGACTCTGCCAGATAGAATCCATTAGGTGGATGACATTTTTCTATTTGACTGGAATTTATACTAAGTATACAGCATTGCTATGAGGGCATCCTGTGTCCACGTGCACAAATCTCAATATAGACTTTCTTTAGAGCTATTTTCATATGTAATTGAGGGAAAACAGTCCAAGAGAAATATCATGTCTTCATATACTTTCTATTAAGTTTTTAAAAAGACATGAGTTGAAATGTTGACATAAAGCATTGTAGAGATTTAAATTATGTTGTGGTTTTAACTCTCAGAGCTATTTAACCCACTTAGTTTTCTCATCAGAAATCTAAAGTATTTGGTTTATATACTAATTGAGGTATATATTTTATGTAAGTATGACTATTTTGCATTACTTTGCCTCTCACACTGATACTCATTCACTAAGATAATATGATTTTATTACATGATAAAACGCATCTCAGAAAGATGTTTCCTCTTCAGAGAAATAGTAACAACCAAACTATATTTGCTTTTGGAAATAAACTTATCTACCAAGGACATTATAATGAAATAGAACCAATCCTTGGGGTATGTCCCTATAAATCCCAGAATTCTGAAGGCAGAGACAGGTCCATCACAAGATCATGTCTAGCCTTGGCTGTTTATGGTTTTCTATCCAAGGCTGGAATGGATGGAGAGATCCATTCTCAAAAATAAGTGAATATAGAAGACATACAATAATTTATTCAAAATAATGAAGCATAAACCTAGAGTTTAAATAACAGACTATTGAATGAAACCTTGTTAAGGAAATGACTAAACTTCGAACATTCTAGTTTAGTTAAGATTATTTGAAAGTTAAATAATTAAGTTCCAAAGACCCTGGGTAGTTACAGAAATTCTGAAGAAAAACAGTGTTGGATATATCATGAAGCCACATCGCCTATACATGAGACATGGCAGTAGGCATAGCACAGAGGAAGCACAAAGGCTGAATTGTAAATAAGCGATATAATATAAGGCACCATGGGGTAAGTTTACACTGCTACAGCCACTGATATTTGACAAGCCTTCAAAAAAAAAAAAAAAGAAGAAGAAGAAAAAACAGCCACATGTCCTCTTTGGCACACGCTGCTAAAATCTGGATTCCTACATGGAAAAGAATGAAGCTGGACCCCATCTCAAAACTGATCAAAGGCCATCATCTAATACTCCAAACCCTTTAGAAACTACAGGAGGCAGAATAGGAAAAAACTCCAAGATGAAGTCAAGCCTTCCTGAATGGAGGAAAAAAAAGCTCAGGAAATAAAAAAATCAACCGTGCACAGAATTACTTGCCTCTTAACACTTAAGGAAACAACTTAGTACAGGAATTCTACACAACAAAGGCAATTTTTGTTAGATGTAGCTCTGAGTGAAGTCTCATCTGCATAGATAAAGATGTAAGTACCAGAATAGAAATAATTCAATAAGAGTTGGATAATGGACAGATGGTTCCCAAAATATAAAATACCAATTGCTAATCAACACGACAAATTATTTTTGTCTGTTTGTTCTTATCAGTTATTGTGAGGGAAAAAATCAGTTTTTCTGTTTGTTTGTCTCTTCTTTCTTTCTGTTGGTTTCCCACGTGTATTTCAAGCCATGTTCTCACATACATGCAGGCTTGCTATTGCTATATGTGGAAATGTAACAGAATCTTTTAATCCTGTACCTGAGTCTTTTTTGATTGTGGCCAGTCTTGAAACTTGGTATACAGAATTGGATTTTAACCTAGGCTTCATTATTTCTTGTAGTTATTATAAGTAGTTTTCTTACCTTCCTTAATTTTAATGTTCCTTTTTTAATATTAAATGAGATAATTCTTAATTATGAAAGGCTTATTTTTATGTCACTAATAAAATAGAAAGTTGATTTTTTTAATTTAAAGTTTTATTTAAAAATTGGAAAATTTCACACATGGATATCTTATTAACATACTTTCGTAATTGCTTCTTTCTTCTGTAATTCTCTCATGTTCCTCCTACTTTCCCACAAATTTGTGATTTTTTTTCACTATGTAATTTTGTCATACACATCTACGCACACACGCGCAAACACATAGAACACACACACAGACATATACACATATAACTTTTGAGCTCACTTAGTATTGCTTTTATGAATATTTGCTTAGGGCTGACTACTTGAGATTCGATACCTTATCCAGTAGTTTGTTCCTGGAAAAGATTGATTCTTCTTTCTCAGAAGCCATTAATCTTTTGTAGTTCAACTTACATTGCAGTCTTGTGAAAGTTCTAGTATCTTGCCTAGTAAGTAGACAAATGTTATTATTTACATCTTGTTTGGGCAACCAATAGTTGAAATTTCATGGATAAAGCTTTTCTGTCCCGTCCAGAAGACATTATCTAGCAGCCGGCAATAGCTCCTCAATTCTTAGACACTTTCAACACCCTCTTTCTCAACCCTTCCTCAGGTTCAAGTGTAAGGTTGGCTTATAGATAGTCCAACTGTTACTAGGCAACCCACTGTCACTTATTCTCTGTGTTTTGGCCAGTTTACATCTTTAGTAGCCTTCATATGCTTTGAAAGATCTTAGTTGGCATGGGGTGAAAGTACATTTATATGTAAGGTTAAAGATGAGTATTTAAACCATAGTTAGAATATGATACTCCTTTGATGAATTGCCAATAGTAACTTATCCTGTAGAGTCTATCTCACTCTCAGCCACTGGAAGTAGGTTATGTTTACAGTTTGAGCTATAAGTTATTTCCTATCAAAAAGATGTCCACTTACATAGCTCTTGGTTACCCCTAAGATATAATTACCACTATTGCATCATGTGGAATGTCTTGTTAGACCAGTAATTATCATCTGTGTTCTGGATTACAGCCTTTACAGATGGGTATGACTATGCTTTGCTTTTTTCCACTGTCAGCTGGCAGAGTTCTCTCTAATACTATGATAGAATATCCTCATGGAGGAGACTTCCAGCTTATACAAGAAAGAACAAATGACATTTCTAGGGACACACTTTGGACACAGGCCTTGGAGGAATCCAGTTGAAAATACTTTTCTCAAATTAATGTTTCATTTATATTTTTCCAGCCAATATTTTGGTTCAGAGGCTATAGTTAACATATTTCTCCCTCTCCTTCCTTCACTTAGAATTATCCTTTATACTTTTTTCATTTCCTTGCTATTAGGTTTTTAATTATTCATTATCTTATTACAGCATGCAGAAAACTCTTATTGGAATACAGTTTGAATTATTATTTTAGAGAAACTCTTCCTAAAAAGATTCAAGTTCTTAACATATTTAACTTCCCTAAGTCCCAGTTGAGATTTTTGCCTACTTATTCATGAACTCTAATTCTTTTGATATCTTACATTTAATAAGATATGGTTATTTCATTTGAAATTTTTTAACTTTTTACAACTATCTTGAATGTGTGCATGTAGGTGCCTGTGTGCATGTTACGGTTATGTATGTGTGGAAGTCAGGTAACATCATGTTAGCTGGTTTTCTTCTCTATCATATGTCAGGTTACATTAATCAATGAGCCACTTAACTATCCTGATTGTTATTTTAAAGTATTTTGATGTATATTCTTAGTTTTCATTTCAACTCTTATTGATTAGGAAACAAAATTTATATTTCTGTTTTGAACTCCATTATTCATTGTGAAAAGCTAATTCTTTTCTTTTGAATTTAAATACTTATTTGAAAAGCTAATTCATATTCTACTCCTTTTATATGTTAGCTTGTTCATAACTTTCCCTGTGGGTTTAGTAAATTTACTCTGGTGTGCCTGTAAACTTAGGTGTACAGTCTCTACTCGAGGTACATGGAAATGCTTGCTCAGTTACCTTTTGTCTTTTGTCAGATTGGGCAGTACTGAAATACTGTTCCTCTGATATCCTGTAATCTTCTCTTCAGAGCCTCTTGTGTTTCGTGTTTTAGATCAGAGCACATTGCGCGCCCTTTCATGCTTTTCTAAGCCATGTTTTGTGTTATGAAGTTCACTTGAACATTTTATATTAACATCTTCATGTTCATTAATTACATGTCATTTAACATCTTATCCTTAAATTATTAATTTTATGTATTTATAGTGTATGTTAAGCTTTAGGGTTAGCTTTGCCTTTCCTGATAATAGATTTAATATTGATTTAACTTGTCCTTTTTTATCCGTCCTAATCTACGTCTAACATCATCACAGTGTCTTAGTTAACGTTAAAATTATAAACTTGAAAACCTTATACTAAGTTTCACTTTTACCTAAGAGATGGCCAGAGACACTTGCCTATGGTTCTATGTTTACCATATATGTGCTAAATATTGTGAAGGCTCAGAAAGGGTGACTAATTCATTAGAATTGTAAATATAAATGGTTGTGAGCAGTCATGTGGATACAGGGACCAAAACTCAGGTTGTCTGGAGGAGCAGTCAATGCTATTAAATGCTGAACCATCTCTCTTTAGTTCCCTAAAAGTACATACATTTTTCTAAGCTTTATTATTCTTTTATTAAGTTCAACTGTTTGTTTCATAGAAAAATCTTTGTCTGAGAGTCCAGTGCTGAAATGATCATGATTCATAAGCTGACCTATGGCAAACACGAGGCCACATGGATTACAAACATCACTAGATTCAGAATAATGTGAAAAAACATATCTAGGTGTGTCTCTACTCAGTTTAAAAGTTAAACTGAGTAGAGAACATCTATCCTCACTGGGGGAAGCACTGTTCCTAGAATTGGAATCCTGTGCTGATTAAAGAGAAAAAGACCAACTAGACTTGAGACTTCATTCCTAGCTTCCAGACTGTGCTGTATTTTGATCAGTTCTTTATCCTCCTGCAGTTATAACCCCATCATTCCATAATTCATCCCCACTAGGAAGGAAAATATGCTCTTGATTCCTTGACTTAATTTTATTAGGTATTTTGTCACAGTACTGAAAAAAGTAACTTATTTACTATTCATATAATAGTTTTTTTGTTTTTTAAATTATATAATTACTGATTTGACGTTTCTAAAAATCTTTGTGTCGAAGAGTCTATGTTCTATATAACAGCATCATTAAAATTTTCTGTACAGCAAAGATTAAATGAGCTGAAAAATTTCTTGAAATATCCAATATTTTCCTAGCATTCTTTATGGTCAATTTAACAATTATACTTAGAAATTCCTTTATTATATCTTGTTGAAAATATGTTTGCTTGGTCCTAGAGATGTAGCTCACCTAATTGTCTGGTATAGGAAAGACTTGGGTTTTATACCTTGAGCCTAATAAAACCCAATGAGATGATATACAGCTACAATCTCAGCAATTGGGACACACACAGGACGCCCATGAATTCAAGGTCATTGAAGTAACTTTGAAGACTGTCTGATTCCCAAGATACTGTGTCAAAACAAACAAATAAACAAAAAATGGTGTGTATATGTATGTGTAGCGTGTATGTGTGTGTATGTGTTTATATATGGGTGTGTACATGTGTATGTGTGTGGTAGTATGGTGCGTGTGTTTGTGTGAATGTACGTGTGTGTGTGTGTGTGTGTGTGTGTGTGTTTCTTCATGCTGGAAAAATTTCACAGTGGTTACGAGGACCCAATAACAGACCACAATTGTTGGTAATTCCAGTTACAAGAGATGTAGTTATCTTTTTTGACATGTGGTGAACATACATATATTCATGCAAAACAGTCATACACATAAAATAAATAAATACAAAATATATTTTAAAAGATGACTTCGTTATAACTAGAAGTTATGGAATGCTGAATAAGTGATAATGATTTAGAACAGGAGAACATAAACATAGGTATGTTTAATACCCAAATTTATCTCAGAAAATTAATACACACACAAAGAGAGAGAGAGAATTATTCACATCACATACCATAGCTTTCCAACTTGAAAAAGTTGAAAAGTATATTTTATAATGCAGTGTATTTGCAAAAGGCAACTTAAATCACTACTCAATGTTCTGGGACACTAAATCTGTGATAATTCTGTAAAACTATCACACTCCATGGATAATATCAATATCCCTTTTAATCCTGATTCAAATTTCCTGTGTAAATAGTCCTAACTTCCCACCTAATATTTTCTCAGGTAGAAAGTGGCTTTATGAAGCTGGTAATAAGAAGGAAATGAGACCCCTTTTCTCGGATCAACCTTTTATTTGGAAGAAGTATCATTTGTCAGCATAGGGTTTTAATGTGTGTGGGTGTGGTAGAAGGTGTGAGATTAAAAGTTTCTATCTTATGAAACTTAAAGGGTTGCAGAATTTAGACAAAATAGAGTATAACTGAATTTAAAGTTTTAGTAATTTTGCTTTATAGGTTTCCAAAACTCGTTGCAGCAGAGTTCTCAAGTGAGATGAGAAGTTGAGGGAAACTGGAAATATTTAAAACAATGAAGGGTCCCCTCTTCCAGTAACCTGAGTTCCTTTTCATTATTGCAATTAATGATGCAGTACAATTTCAGCATTCAGTCATTTTTAATATGCACTCTGGAAAAGCTATTTTATTGTGTCTTTTTTTGAAACCTACAATATAGATAAGATTTACTTAGAGATGAGAGTAAAGTAGAACTCTGTATATAAAAACATGGAAAAGACAAGCTCTCTTGAGCAGCCTGCTATCCCATGGAGAGTTCCATTCTCCTGCCACTTCTCTCACCTTCATCAGACCTGCAGACTCTGAACCACACAGAACTTCAAGTGTGGAAACATACAGCCCAAGGATAACCATCAGAGGCCTGCCACAGCAGGACCATGGAGACCCACTTCCCTCCCAGTATCTATTACAACAAGAACATGCAGGTACCAAAAACATCCAGATGATTAAGGCTCTGGAAAGAAGACAACCAACAAGAGCCAGGGCAATAAGACACTTTCAATGTAGGCACCCCACTACAGCAATTCCTAGATATCTTAGCACAACTGAAACACAAGAAAATGACCTTAATTCTAATCTTATAAAGATGATAGAGATCTTAAAAATAAAATGTCTAAATCCTTTAAAGAAATACAAAAAAAATATAAACAAACCAATACAGGACATTAAAGAGGAAACAAATAAATACCTTAAAATATACAAGAAAAACAACTAAACAGATAAAATAAATAAATAAAACTACGCAAGATCTGAAAGTAGAAAACACAAACTCAGGAAATCATGAAGGTGGAAAACCTAGGGAAGAGATCAGGAACAACAGATGCAAGAATCACCAACAGAATTCAGGAGATGGAAGAGAAAATATCAGACATTGAAGATACAATATAAGAAATTGATACATCAGTCAAAGAAAATGTTAAATTTAAAAAAATAATCTTGACAGAAAATATCCAGGAAATCTGGAATATCATGAAAACCCTAACCTAAGAGTAATAGGAATAGAAGAAGTTGAAGAGTCACAGCTCCAAGACTCAGTAAACATTACCATAGATGGAGAAAACAGTATTTCAAGACAAATCCAAATTCAAACAATATCTATCCACAAATGCAACCCTAAAGAAAATTCTAGAAGGAAAAATCTAACCTAAGGTGGATAACTACATCCAAGAAAATGCAGGAAATATGTAATTCCTATCAACAAAACAAGTAAAGCTCACACAAACGCACATATACACACATACACACACACTGAGACACACACAGAGAAACACACACCACCAACTAGAAATAACAGGAAATAACAACCATTGGTCAAATAATACCTCTCAACATCAATGGACCCAATTCCTTGTAAAAAGGCACATGCTAAGAAAATGTATGTGAATACTGAATTCATTATTCTGCTGCATACAAAAAATGCACCTCAGCCATAAAGATAGATACTACCATGGAGTAAAGGGCTATAAAAAAGGTTTTCCAAGAAAGCTGAGCCAGGGTCCATTCTAATATCTAGTAAAATACAGTTACAATGAAAATTAATCAAAAGATATAGAGAATAACATACTCATCAAAGGAAAAATCCACAAAAAGAACATCTCAATTCTGAACATCTACGTACCAAAAACAAGGGCAACCACATATGTAAAAGAGACATTGCTAATATTTAAATCTCACATCAAACCCCACACATTAATAGTGGGAGACTTCAACTTCCCACTGTCACCAATTAACAGGTCATCAAGACAAAACTAAATAGAAAATAGTGAAACTAAAAGACATTATGGGCATAACAGACATTATCCATCAAGATAAATGATAAAAACCATTCAATGTAAAAAAGAAAGCATCTTGCACAAGTAGTTCTGGTCTCACTGGGTGTCTATGTGTAGAAGAATGAAAATGGATCCACATTTAGCATCATGCACAATACAGAAGTCCATGTGAATGAAGAATCTCAACATAAAACCGGATACACTAAATCTCATAGAAGAGAAAGTGGGAAATACTCACAATGCATTGCTACAAAAGACAATTTCCTAAACAAAACATCAATGGCTCAAGCTCTAAGATCAACGATTGATAAATGGAACCTCATGAAACTGCATAACAAAAAAATTCTCAAGAGGAATCTCTCATGTCCAATAAGCACTTAAAGAAACATTCAAGGAAGACCAAAGTGTAGATGCTTCAGTCGTTCTTAGAAGGGAGAACAAAACACTCACGGGAGGATATACGGAGACAAAGTATGGAGCAGAGACTGAAGGAAAGGCCATCCAGAGACTGCCCCACCTGGGAATCCATCCCATATACAGACACCAAACACAGACATCACTGCAGATGCCAAGAAATGCTTGCTGACAGGAGCCTGATATAGCTGTCTCCTGAGAGGCTCTTTCAAAGGCTGGCAAATACAGAGGCAGATTTTCACAGCCAACCATTGGACTGATCATGGGGTCTCCAATGGAGAAGTTAGAGAAAGAACTGAAGGATCTGAAGGGGTTTGAAACCCATAAGTAGAACAACAATATCAACCAACCAGAATCCCCAGAGCTCCCAGGAACTAAACAACCAACCAAAAGGTCTCATGGCTCTAGGCACATATGTGCAGAGGATAATCTGGTCGGACATCAATGGGTGGAGAGGCCATTGGTCCTGGGAAGGCTCCTTGTCCCAGTGTAGGGGAATGCCAGGACGTGGAGGTGAGTGTGAGTAGGTGGGGGAAGCATCCTCATAGAAGCAGGGGCAGGGGAGATGAGATAGGGGTTTCCAGAGGGGAAACCAGGAAAGGGCATAACATTTGAAATGTGAGTAAATAAAATATCCAATTTAAAAAACCCGCAAGTGACAGCACATGCTGGCAAGGATATGGAGCAAATGGAACACTTCTTCATTGCAGGTGGGAATGCAAACTTATACAACCACTTTGGAAATCAATTTGATTATTTCTCAGAAAATTGTAAATAGTTCTACTTCAAGATCCAGCCATACCATTCCTGAGCATATACCTAAAAGGTGGTCCAACATCCTTATATACCTTCTGAAAATTTAAAAGCTGCCAAGAGTTCTGGAATTTCATTTCTAGGAGTCTCAATTATCCCTCGGGTAACATTCCTGGCTGTTTTTATGAGAGGGTCTGGTGTTGAGAAGAGTGTTCCCGGAGCAACACTTCATTGAGAACGTTCCCTGCACAGCTTCCAAATGAAGAAACACAGACTCCAGCTTCTAGGAGCAATATGCAGTCTCAACAGGGGCTGCTTTGCAGAGTAAGCTCGCAAAAAGTGATAAAAGATCTTGGTCAAAGAAATGCACAAAGACTGCCCCTCTCCTTTTCCTTCACAACTAAGCTTCATTGTTTTAAAAAATCAGAAGTTCCTTGTTATCAAGTCTACCAAAGTAATACTAAATACTAAGAGATAAAAACAAGATAGACAAAACAAAATGTGAATGAATTGTTTAAGTAACGACAACAAAAAAATCATTTTATTGCAGTGGCTGTGGAGGATGGTCCCATTTTCTCATTACCGCAATAAGAGGCGTAGTCTGTTGCAAGAACTTGAATATGCCCCATGGTCTCTGCAGAGATTGCAAGGGGCCAGCAATACCAAGCTCCCAAGAAAGATGTCCTTTAGCTCCTCCCCCAAGACAATGGAAGCCGAAATTTATCTTCTGCTATCTGATTCCTTTAGTTACAGTTTAATAGGCTCCGCTAACTCATGGAAGTACTGTCACAAACTCTAGGGTACAATTCCCTTTTGACTGTTCTGTAGAACAGTCAGTCTGAAGTAAAAACGAAATATCATTTCAGCTAAAAAAAAGATGAGGAAAATTTTTCTGGAAGTTAGAGTATTACTTCATTTCCACCATTTTTCTGACTTTAACAAGATCGTTACCATGGAGATAAAATGAATTAAAATATCTAAAATTCTCAGGCTCATCTGACAAATTCTTCTGCTGATTAAGTGAATAGTTTGGTACTCGACTTAGACTTTATTATCCAGATTTGAAAGAAACATTGATTTCAAGAAAGTTAATAAGAGCTGAATTACTTAGTTCTTCTGAAATTATTCTCCTAATGATGTTAGGGCTTCCACTTTAGATTAAAAGTGAAACTTAAACAACTATAGTTTGTGTGTGTGTGTGTGTGTGTATAATTATGACATATGGTTACTAATTATTGAAAAGGTATTTTAACAATTATTAAAGGAACCATCCCTTATTTCAATTTATTGTCTACTAGAAACCTTAATTGTAATATTTCTCTCATTTAATCATATAGACTATCATGAGAGTCAAAAATATATTTTGTTCCATCTAGATAAAACACAAATTTTATCTATCATAGGTACTTAATTATAACAAAAGATGTGTTTCAATATTAATATTTTAATATTTTTAATATTTAAATAATTTTCTTAATAAATTTGATTATTCCTAATAAAGCTTTTTAGTATTATCACTACTACATCTTACATTAGTGACCTTTACTGAATGATTATGTCTATAAATATATTGGAAAGAAATAGCCCTTGTACCCAAAAGAAAAAATTATATGTGGTTATCAATGTTTTTTTTTTCCCTTTTCTAAATCAAGTAACGACTAGTTCATACAATCTAATTAGGAAAAATAAAATATTTGTTGATATCTATGTACAGCCACATATGTACAAATGTAGCACAGAAGCATTTTAAATAACATTTCATATATTTTCATAGCATATTATTAAATATTAGAAATAATATATAGCATATTACATGTCCATCCATATATATATATATATAGTCTAATATTTCCTATAATAAAATAATCATATTATATAACACATTATATTTATGCATACATGAGTTGTCTTCATTTGGGTCACTTTATTATGATGAAACACCGTGATCAAAAGCAAGTTGGGGAGGAAGGAGTTTATTTGGTTTGCACTTCTACATTACTGTTCGTCACTGAAAGAAGTCAGAAGAAACACTTAACCGTGACTGAATCCTGGAGGCAGGGGCTGATGCAAAGACTATGGATGAATCCTTCTTGCTGGTTTGTCCTCATTGCTTCCTTAGTCTACTTCCTTACTAAAAACAGAACCATATGTCCAGGGCTGACCCCACCCACAATGGGCTGGGCACTTCCACATGAACCACTACTTAAAAAATGATTGCTATACTGCCCGTCTATATCTCAATCTTATACAGGCGTTTTCTCAGCTGTGAATCTCTTCTCTAGTAGTGGCTCTAGCTTGTATTAAGTTGATATAAATCTCGCCAACACAACTGATACCCTGTCAACCTAAGACACAAATGCATGACTATTAAACCACAAACTTTAATTTCTTATTCACCCACAAGATCTCACATTCGTATGAACATCAAAATATTAAAAAAATCCAAATTTTAAAAATCTCAAGGTCTTTAAATTTCAAGCACTTAAAAGTTCAAAGTCATTTAAAAAAAAAAAACATACCTGAACTTTCTTTTAAATCCAAATTCTTTGAGTCTTGGCGAAGGTTCAATATCTCTTTAAAATTTCTTTAAAAGTTCAAAGGCTTTTGACTCTGAACTCCTGTAAAAATCAAAATTAAGTTAAATATTATATTGCTTCAAGAAGGAAGAAACAGTGCACAGTCACAATCTGAACAAAACGAAGCCAAACCCCAACAGTGTAAATAACTCATTTCCAATATCTGGAATTTACTCAAGATCTGGCTCCTCCAAAGGGCTGGGGCCACTTTCTGGCTTTGTTCTCCACAGCAAAAACAATTTGTCTTCCAGGCTCTGGATGATTAACACTGTTCATTCTACAACCATAGTACTGCTGTCCCCCAAATACTACACATTCACCAATGGCGTCTCCTAGACTCTCTACATTGACTCTAACCTTGTTACACATATAGTGCCAAGCCTCAGCTGGTCTCATGACCCTTTGAATCCTCAAAACTAGTACCACCAGGGGTGACTGTTATATTACTGAGTTCTATACCCATCACAAGGTACAACCTTAGCCAGATCAGGAACACATCTTCTGTGTGTTGATGCTCAGAAAACGTTTTCCATAATATTTCACCCCAATGATATTGTTCTCTTTACTGCTGATATCTCAACTCCATTTGACTATTCCAGCCAAGAAATCGTTCTGGCATCTTGTTAAACGGAGCTAATGATCTAGCCACAGAATCGTAACTCAAAATAGCAAATGGCCCTGACAGTCTTTAAACTTCCCTCTGATACTTCAAAGCCAGACCTCTGTCAGTAGCAATAACCTCAACATTCTTATCTTCCAAGCTCCTATGGAACGTTCCACTGGGCTCTCACTGCACAAAACTTTTCTAGTGCAGAATTCCAATGTCCTTAGCAATCCCTCCAAGAACATATAGTCAGGTCTCTCCAGTAACACCCCACTATTGGGTAATACTTTCTGCTCCAATTACCGTTTCTATTGCTCTGATACATCATGATGACCATAAGTAAATTGGAGATGAATCAGGTGTTTTGGCTTACACTAGAGTCTAGTGTTGAAGGCAGTCAGAAAAGAAACTCTGACAGGGAAGGAACCTGGAGGCAGGAGCTGATGCAGAGCCCATGGAGGAATGTCACTTACTGGCTTGTTCCTCATGGCTTGCTCTACTTGGCTTTCTCAGCCTCCTATCTTATACAAACTAGAAACCTATGTCCAGGAGTAGCACCACCAAAAATACATTGGGTGCTCTCATAGCAATCAGTCTTATTGAGGCAGTTTCTCAATTGAGACTCTCTCCTCTCCAATAATTCTACTTTGTGTCAAGTTGACATAAAGCTGGCCAGCATATGAATAAAATTGTGCATATAATATATATGCATATAATATGCAAATATAATTTACATATAATTTACATATAATATTATATACATAGATATTCTTTCCCAGATGCCACTAGATATCCATGTAACCATCTTTATTCTATTTTTATCAGAAATCATTTCTTTACAGCAAAATGCTTAATCTTTGGAGGAGGGTACTCTGGTAATTCTCTAGAAGCATCAGTTTATGAAAGTATATTACAAAACTTATAAAACAGAAAATGAAACTAGAAATATAACAGTAAGGATTTCCCAAGGTCAGACATATAAGTCAAAAGTAGAGAACAGAGCAATTCAAACTAGCCAGTCTCAACCTCCTGCACCTACTTTTGTTCCTTTTCCTCCATGCAGTATTATAAGCAAGTGTTTTGTAAGTGACAGAGAGTGGTCAACCTCTACATATTTTTCAAACATATGCAAACTCACTTCCTCTTCATAATCTAAATCTGAACTGTCAAAATAAATGATTGGAAGAAATCCCAAAGCATCATCTTCCATATAAAAGGGAGGTCATTCTCTTACTCTCTGTCTTCGTCTCTGTCTCCCCGTCTTCCCATCTTCCCAACTCCTTGTCTCCCCGTCTCCCCATCACCCTCTGCCTCTCCTCCCTCTCTCTCTTCCCCTACCTCTTTACTTTCTCCCTTTCCCGTCTTAGCCACATACTTTCTTACTTTCATTTATCTTCTAAGACAGAGACAGAGTCTTCTCAGGAAACTTAAGCCGTTCTGAAAATCACAATATTGACCAGGATGGTTTCTACTTTGAGACTCTCAATTGCTGGTTTTATAAGCATGTGTAACCACATTCAACTAGTTCTATATTATTTTTAAAACATAACGGTATTTCATCATGTCTTGATCTCCAAGTGGTATATCTCTATCTTGCCATCTAAAGCAAAATTCTTACACGCAATTAGGGAACTCAACTGGAATTATTCCATTTCCAGTTCCTCAGTGATAACCTGATTCTTCAAGGATTAGAGTTCACTGGATTTTTTACCTCATACTTCAAAAATTGAGCTGAAGCACAATTAAAGTTGATATGAAACTAATTCCCAGTTAAATGCACAGTATGGAAGCACAGATGCTACTGCACTTGATCGTGACATGTTGATCAGCTAGCAACAGGTCATTACATATTTAAAAGGGAAGAAGCTTGTGAGCCATGTATGTATTCTATGAGAGTATTTCGGTGATAGTATAAAGCTGATGAAATATTGAAGATAAAACCCTAAAAGGCACTACTGAAACAGAAAGTCCTAATACTGATTTATTCTGCTTTTATTTCTTTTTTATTGAAAACAAAATTTTTCTCATGAAAATCTATAATACATCTTGATGATGGTTTCTGTTCTCCCTATTTCTCTGAGTTTCTCCCACCTCCCTTCCCATCCAGGTGCATTTCTTTTCTGTCTCTCAATAGAAAACAAATAACCTTCTAAGAAAAAAATAATATTTTTTCTTTCTTTTTTTTGTTTTCCTCTTTTTTTCATTTTTATTGGTTATTTTATTTATTGACATTTCAAATGTTATATCCCTTCCCATTTTCCTCTCCACAAACTATCCTCTCCTACTCCCCCATTCCCTCTATGAGGGTGCTCCCCCACCCACCCACTCATGCTTCCTTCAGCATCCTAGCATTCCCCTACCCTGGGTCATCAAACCTCCACAGGAGCAAGGGTCTTCCCTCCCAGTGATGCCAGATAAGGCCATCCTCTGCCACATATCCACCTGGAGACATGTTGCCCGGTGTGTACTCTTTGGTTGGTGGTAAGTCCCTGGGAGCTTTGTGGGGGGGGTTCTGGTTGGTTGATATTATTGTCCTTCTATGGGGTTGCAAACCCTTTCAGCTCCTTCAGTTCTTGCCTTAACTTCTCCATTGGGGTCCCCGCATTCAGGATGTTTGACTGCATGCGTCCGCACCTGTGTTGGTCAGGCTCTGGTAAAATACTTTTTAAAAACACATTAGAACTGGACAAAACAAACAAACAGAAGGAAAAGAGGCAAAGAGAAAACACAGAAACCAGAAACTTACTAAATTCACTCTTGTCCCATATAAACACTAAACCATAAAATACATTCGGAAAAACTGCTGCAGACACTTTTAGGTTCTGTGCATGATGCTTCCGTCTCTGTGATGTCATATGAACTTGGATTATGTTGATTTAGACACTCTTAGTTTTTTGGAATTCTCCACCCTCTGGCTCCTACATTCTTTCTGCCTCCTCTTTCCAGGGTTCTTTGAGAGGAGGGATTTGATGATGATATCCCGTTTAGAGTGGAGTCCAAAATCTCTCACTCCCTACTTAATCTCTTGCTGTCTGTCTCTGTGTTGTCTTAATTTGCTAGAGGAGAAAGCTTTTCTTATAATGTTTGAGCAAGGCACTGATCTATAAATATAACAGAATGTCATTTTTCATTGCTACATTGTTTGTTTGTTTGGTGCCACAGTAGTATTTGGTTTTACATTAGGTGCCTGGAATATCTAGTTTCAGGCTCTTGATTTCCAAGCAATGATTGGTGTGGGTTCCATTTCATGAAGTGGGATTCAAGCCAAATCAGATATTCTCTGGTAACTCCCATGAATTTTGTGCCACCATGCACAAGAATTTCTTCCAGATTATACACCATTGTAGATCAAAGTGTTGGTTACTGGGTTGGTGTTTACATTTCACTTTTGATATAATGCATAGTACCTTTCTGTAACAAGAACGTATAATCTAGCAGTGAAGGCTCCATGTAGGTACCTTCGATATCTCCATGTTCGATGAGTTGTTTAGATACTGTCTTCAACAATAGGAGTTTGATGCCAGGTTTTTGATAGCCGACCTACAGTGTTGGCAACAGCCTGCCTTGTTTGGGCATTCCTATCAGACTGTTCTGGCCAAGAACTCAGTTCAATGTAAATCAATCCCGATATTGGGAGGTTCATTCAGTGACAAGAGAAGGCTAGTCGGCACGCTGTCTCACCCATTATTATCACTTTCATTTAGATCTCCATCATATATGTATATGTTTTATAATCATCCACTGTATTAGGCTTCCATAGCCCTTCTATGTGACCCTGAAGTTTAGATCTCCCTCATTATTCTGTCTGTTCACAATCTTTTCCACTACCTCCTTGATCCTCCAATTCCAGAGCTGTCATGTATCCACAATTATCTATTTCTCTTTCCTAATAAGATCTATCTGTACCCCTAGCATCTTATTCTATACATATGTTTTGTGTTTCTCTGGATTGTCTCTTGGTTATCATTGTCTTAAAAGCTGACATCCACATATAAGAAAATGCATATCATATTTGTCTTTCTGGATGTGAGATACTTCGCCTAGGATTTTTTTCTAGTTCCTTCTATTTGCCTGAAAATGTCATGATGTCTTTTGTTTGTGTGTTTGCTTGTTTGTTTAACAACTGAGTAATAATTCTGTAAATGTCTCACACTTTATTCATTCTTCTGTTAAGGGGCATCTAGGTTGTTTCCAATGTCTGACTTTTATGAATAGAGCAGCAGTGAACATGGTTGAGCAAGTGTCTCTGTAGTACAATGATGTATCCTTTGGGCAATGCCCAATAGTGGCATTAGTGAATCTTGAGGTAGATAGATTTCCATTTTTCTGAGTATCCACCAGCATGAGCTGTCACTTGTGTTATTGATCGTAGCCACTCTGATGGGTGCAGGATTCAATTTCAATTTCATTTTGAATTACATTTCCCTGATTGCTAAGTATTTAAATATTTCTTAAAGTGATAGAGTAGGTGCCATATTTGGGAGATCTAAATACGAAGTAATAGCTCCTGGTTCCTGATTTTCAATGTGTGCTATTTTATAATGTATTATGCCATCCCTGGAACATAGCACTTACAACACAATCTATTGTATCATTTATTTTCTCTTTCATGGTAAAATTTTAGTTCAGTCATCTTTGAGTACCATTCCAGACAAGGCTGTTGTGGTAATTTTCACTATAAGTCTTCCATTTCAAGCACTTATTTCAAAACATTTTAATTTTTATCAGATGTTTACATGTTGAATTTTCAATCAAAATAATTTGCTTTTCTTCATCATGAATTCTTCTGTTTTTACCTTCTTAAGATGTTAGACTGTTCAAAGGAAAAGAACAGCATATACGTAATTGACACTTAATTGCTATGTTATTAATATTTGCACAGGATGAGCATAATGTTTTAGCAAACTTCAGTCTATCTTGCTCTTCTTGATATGTTTATCCTCTCAGAACCCCATGTATCCACAGTTCTATACACTGCTGCATTTTCCCGAAGTCAGATGCTGACCAAATTAAAATTATGTTCTGGATGAATTCCGATTTTTCACATTCCATTTGATGCATAATGTTCAATTACTCCATGCAGTATTTATCTTATGGTCAATAGTATGCAAAATATTCATTCCACAGTGTAATTTTAGAAGGCTTAAAATAAACCTCTTGTTTCTGCATTCAACATTTCCTTCCCATGAATCACAGACAATTGTTCCTCAGAGTTTTGTTTCACTATTGCTCAAACATTGAGCGCCTTTTCAAGTAACATAAAGTTTAAATGATCCAACATGATCAAAACAATTTAAATATAGGATATATTTGTTCTGCGTTTATTTTGTTATAAATAATTTACTTATATTTAAGAGGGTTTTCCAACAACAAATTCAGGAGAAAAGGCATGTTTGGAGTGATATATCTTCTACAGACTGACTGGGAGATGATGGACTTGAACAGTTCAGAGTCTATGGATGCTTTTAGGGTGGAATGAAGATGATTTAAGGTAGCTTGAGTATGAATAAACCTGACAAGCTCAACCTTTCACTAGTCTGCTTTTGAAGCTAAGAATAAAACACTTTGCAGAGTCACACACCAATTGACCTTACTAACTACAATGTGATAATGCAGTGCTTTATTTGAAAAGCTGAGAGGAAGCAGGTGGATATGTTTACCTTTTGAACAGAATATGAAAAATGTGCCCTTGAACCCTTTCGGCCCATAAAGTAAAACACGACTTTGTTATCTCATTATGCTTCCAAATGACTTGACATTTAACAGCTTAAATGCAATCATCACTAAATATTAAGCATCCATCAAAGAAAATTTAGATAAATATTTGTATTTCATAATTTAAGGAGAAATATTAATAGCTTTGAGCCAACAGTTTAAAGGCATCCCAGGGAATAAGAATGTGGGGTAGATAGAGGGCTGAGAAGCAATGGTTACATTCTATCTAAAGTCCTTTCGATTGCCTGATTTAAAAGCAAAAAATTTAAATTTTTCCCAATAGAACTCTGGGTCTAATTCTTTGTTATTACACCTCATTTCAATTTTTCTTTTAAAATACCAATGGGTTGTATATTTCATAGTATATCAGGTAAGAATTTGTGTTTCATAGCATGCTGGAACTCAGGTAAGGTCCTAGTTCAGGCACGAATAACCACAAGGAAAGTGTCTCTCATAGGAGGTTAGTTATTCTCACTATTCTTCTGTGTAAATGGGAATGACCTTCGGTGGCTATCCCTGTGGTATCCAAGTGTCATTGTCTAGCCTTTAGTCACTATGATTCAGACTACCACTAAGGTGTTTCTTGAAGTTATTTTGTTACTAGGAACATTGAAAATCAGTATCCTGTCAATAAAGAAGATTGTTCACATTTTTCTTTTATTTGAGAGATCGTAAAATAGTTACTTCATTCCTCCCTTCCCTTCCTTCTCTCACTTCAAACTGTTCCATCTAGTCCTCCTCACTCATTAAAGTGTTAACGACCTCTCTCTTCATTAGTTGCTGTTAAATGTGGACACATTTGTTTTTATGCACACAGATAAGTGTAGACGCCACCCCTTGTCAAGTAAATTTCTTATTTCTCTTCACATTTTTGAGAGATTCTGGCAATCTGTAAAAATGCCTCAAAAGCAATCTCTGAGATTTCCAGTGAAGAGGATTTGGCTTAACATTGTGACATCAGCTCTTGTCTCAGAACTCAGCCTGAATCGCTGACCTAAGGGGTGGTGACTCTAGCTCTTCCAGCTGCAGGACACAGTTCATTCAGATAAGACACTCTAGTGTGTCCAACTCCCTCAAAGACTCTAGTCATTTATTTAATTGGATTAACTCCATTTTATAATGTTCTTTGTTGAGTTCTTAATAATTGGAATACGTTTTCTTCTAAATATTCATTTCAATAGTTTAAAAATTGCTCATATATTTGATTGGCCAGTTTATTTCCATATGTTCATTCTATCACTAATGATCACATAAATGTTTTAATTAATTTTATATTCATTCAAATAAAAAAATCACATCTTCTGGCACAAATGAACATTTTGATTTCCCAATGCTTAAAATTTTCATTAATTATTTTTTTCTTATTTTCCTCCATAATACTGCTGATAATAAAGTAGACCTGATTCCATCCATTGATCTTATTTCTGGTCACACACATACTATTTATAAAATGAGATAGTCTAGTATAAAACATGTGTATTCATATGGTGGGGGAGAGACACTCAGGCCCCAGTACATGTGTGGAAATCAGAGGACAACTGTGTGAAGTAAGTATCCTATGTGGGTTCTGGGGATCCAATTTGGGTCAATGGGCTTGCAAGAAATGAGCCTTTATTTGTTGAACTGTGTTCCAAGGCCAGGTTTTATTATATATGAGTAGTATGTATTAGCTGCACATAGGCACTTCATTATAGGACTTCCATCCCTACAGAGGATGTAAATCTGCCACTTCAGCACATGTTATTACTGCTACCCACATTCCTTCTCTGTTTTCCTTCCACGTTCCTGGTGACCATCCTTTTAATTTTATATCTTTTTCCTAGGTAGGTTCACACGTGACAAAGTTGTGTATTTTTATATATGTAATATTTAACCTCTTCAAATAATTTCCTTCCATTTGTAAATTAGTAAGGCATTTTAATAGGTAAGGATGGATATATCATAGCTATCTCTTTTTGTGACAAAATAGCATAGATTTTTCTCAGTCTGCTTATCTAATGAATTATGCCTATTAGCATTCAAATGTGAACATCAATAATCATTCCCGGATGTTCCTGAATTGCTTTCTTAGTATTTTGTTTATAATTTATATATATGTATATATAAATTATATATAGTCTTTTTTTTTTTTTTTTGGTTTTTCGAGACAGGGTTTCTCTGTGTAGTACTGGCTGTCCTGGAACTCACTATGTAGACCAGGCTGGCCTCGAACTCAGAAATCCTCCTGCCTCTGCCTCCCAAGTGCTGGGATTAAAGGCGTGTGCCACCACCGCCTGGCTCAATATATATATCCTAATACCCAACTTTTCTCTTGTCAATATTATGATAGTTTTACATAGAGATTTCTCTTTTAAGAATGTGTGAAAGACTTCATTATGATTGACTTTGATTTTTTCCATAAAATTATATTTCACCAATGAAGTTTCATGATCACAGAATGCATTTAATGATTTAGATAAATTTAGATAATTTACTCTTTTCTTTTGTAATTATTTAGATTCTTCATTATCTTTAGTAATGCATGAATATTAGTTTTTGAAATCAATATATTCATAAGTATGCATTTGATATATTCATTATTCAATGTTTTATTTCTTAGTTCCGTATTTAATGGCATCCTTCTTTTCATTTCTGATACTAGTTATTTGGGTTCTTCTCACAAGTAAAATTTCAACAGTGTATTAGTTGTGTTAGATTTCTCACCATATTTAATTTTATTTTGCTATTTTCAGCCTTACTATCTGCGTTTTATTGTCTCATTCATTTGATTTTCTGGTTCGCATATGCCTTCTCCTACTTTTTCTTCCTCTTGGGCTTTCATGGTCTAACTCTTTTTTCCCTCTGTTTATCACTCTCATTTATAATATCCATTATTTCCTCTTTGAGTTTTGATAACAGAAAATGACATCTGTGTACTAAGTTTCAAAATAGTATCTCAGCCATGGACGTTTCCAATTTTCTGAAACAAAATTTTATTGTCTAAAATATTAAAACATAAAGTCTGAATTTGACCACTTTATTGTTTATTCCAAATTTATTTTGTTGTCAGAAATTATCATTAATTTCAGTCATGCTTTGCTTTCTAATGCTTCTGGCTGAATTATTTCTCATTATTTTTGATGGAATGCTAAAAATTATCTAATGAATTCTACAGAAATAATTTGAGATATAAGATTTGGCGGTAGCCTCTGAGTGACGCTTCATTCTGGTTTCTGTATTAAATCTGAAATAATTTAATCCAACTTCAGGAATTAAGATTAAATGAAATCCCTTTAGATAAACATCTCAAGAGCTCTTTCTACGCTTCCTGGACACTGTCCAATGCATATGGTAAAACTGGGGCTCAGATTCTCTTCTTACCTTTTTTGCCTCTAATAACTGACTTTGAAAAAGGAAACAAAAGAATTCAAATGTGAGTGTTATATCAGGTAGTACTGATGTGTCTCAGTTCTGATTGACTGTCTATCCATTCCCTGATATTCTCTTATATACCTAATGTCTTTCAAATAATGGGTCACATAGGTGTCTGTTATAAAACTTGGAAAACGTATGCGAATTATGGAGTGCTTTTGCTAAAACTCTGTATATTGTCTTTGATTTAGCAAAGGGATCTTTAGTTGCATACGAACATTGTTTTTTTTAATAATTTTACATAAATATGAATAGGATATCATTTATTATTATTTAAATTACCTTAACACATTACCTTCACCATTTCATAATTAGATATAATGTAGAAATTTTAACTTTTTACCTGCCCTAGGAGATTTTTCACCAGTCTCTTTGGCTAATTGGTCTTTTAAAACATTTCAAGTCATTCCCTACAGTTGTATCCCTTGACTTGTTTTCTTCTTTCAGATTTCCATAGACTTGGTTATTCATATTGAAAAAATGGAATTTAAAATGACTCATTTTAGTCTTTTTAAAAAGGAAGACAGGAAGCTACAAGGAGTTGGTTACCTCAAAGATTCCTCCTATTCTGTTTTTGCTCTCTTGTGCACAGCCAGGTAGTTTTTGTTTGTTTGTTTTATGATTTATATTGGTGATTTTTTCATAAATGTTTCATTAATTTATTTATTCTCTATGCTTCCTGATCTCATCCCTTCTTCTCTCCTCTCCCAGTCCCACACTCACATTCTTCCCCTAATTTGCCACTCACATCAGAGAAGGAGAAGCCCCCATAGGTACCAATCTGCCCATCTAGCCTCACCAGGACTGAGTGCATACTCTCCTACTGAAGCTAGACAAGGAAGCCCAGGTAGGAGAAAGGGATCTGAAGGCAAGCAACAGAGTCTGAGTCAGAGCCAGCTCCTGCTCAAGGTGTTAGAGCACTCACACGAAAACCAAGCTGCACATCTGATATATATATGTATAGTGGGAGATAGGTTCAGCCCCTGCACACATTTTGGTTGGGTTTAGTCACTGTGAGCCCTCATGGACTCAGGTCAGTATACTCTGTAGATTGTCTTGTGCTCTCCTTGAACCCTCAGGCTTCCTCAATCCATTCTACAACTCTTCCACAAGACCCCAAGATTCGTCTAATGCCATGAACGAGACTCCCAGTTGACCCCACATTTAGATCTATATTTTTACAACTGCCTTCTCCTCCAGTAACAAGTAAAGTCCTTAGCAACATGTTTTACTGCATTCTTTCTCTTACAGTTTACATATGCTGCCTCAGCACATCCCGTTCCTTTGTTTCAGACAGCTAAATTATTAGTCCCTTCTTACCTGGTTCAGTGCTGTTGGGATGGGGCAAGTAACAGTTCCTTATAATCTTGATTTATGACTCAAGAGATTTCAAAGCTCCAATCTGTTCATAGCTCGGTGCTTAGAATAATTCTGTCAAAACACAGGTCATATAATACAGTTCTCCAAAAGACTGCATTCTATTGATTTCTGCTTCTTAGATCAAATGTTAAACCTCCTTTAACCATTTACCTCTACAGTCTTTCCTAATGTTCATCTTCTGTTTGACCTTGAGCTTGCTTTGGTCTTCAGGCAGTCAGCCATGTCCTATCTGGGACATGTTAATTAGTGAATGAGACTAAGGAAGGCTGAATAAGGTGAAACATACAGTATATCTATCACAACTCGAGCATGCAATAAATAGTCAATCGTTTAGTTGTAGCTTTTGTATGAATTTCCCTTTTACACATAAAAGAAGCCCTTTAAGTTTATGAGAGAAAACACTTGTTTAATGGACATATGTCATACACACACACGCAGGCACACACACACCTATATGTAGATGTATATGATGTATATGCATATGTAAAAACATTTATGGTATAGACCCTAGTGACTTAGCATGTTTACATGCAGTGAGGATTAATTTACATATATGTATATGATGTATATGTATATGATTGTATATGATTGATGTATATGAGTGTATATGTGTATGTATATGTGTATATGTAAAAACATTTATGGTATAGACCCTAGTGACTTAGCATGTTTACATGCAGTGAGGATTAATTTACATATATGTATATGATGTATATGTATATGATTGTATATGATTGATGTATATGATTGTATATGTGTATGTATATGTGTATATGTAAAAACATTTATGGTGTAGACCCAAGTGACTTGGTATGTTTACAGGCAGTGAGGATTAATTTAGAATAGTTAGCATTCTTGTCTCTTCATAGTTATAATTCCTACTGTTGGGAAATTTCAAACTTCCCTGTTGTAGATCTATGTAAAATACATAAGAAAGTTTGTAGATTTTAGCTATTTGATCTGTGGAATAATCTTCATTTAGCTCAGCTATGAAATACCCAACTTCTTCCCCCAGTCTGGCTATATTTAAATTCCTGATTTCTGATCTCTCAGTCTATCACAATCCCCCTTCATTCTTGGACCTTGGGACTTGTATTCTATGACCTTCCTCTAAGAACCAACATCCTTAGCTTCTACATATGAAAAACATGCTATTTTAAGAATATCTATCTCCATGCCTTTGAAACCACTTTTCTAAATACTTTGTCTTGAGTCACAGCACAATATTGATCAACTTTCTAAAATTACTGTCTTTTATGATACTGACATTTTACCTAAGCTAGAATTCAGAAAGGAAATTCCTTTATGATTTCTATAATAAATATTAATGCTGCTAGGTTCTGCAGTGCATCTGTTTTATGCACCTATTAAAAACTACCACAGAGATTTTTGGCAACAAAGATTCTGATTTCTGACTCTCATTTTTCATTCGATCTGTAAATAAGGTACCTTGTTCATTGATTTGTCCTCAGGTACAGTCAGTTACCTGACCACATTCCTATCCTTACAAACCACAGATGCTGATGTGTTTATTTCAGCAATGTGGCAAACCAATACACTGTGAACATTTAGCTATCTGACATGGACTCTCAGATTACACTGATAACAATTTATAAAATCATTTTGTACTGAGCTTTAAAAAGCAAAAATATTTAAAACTTTTTGCTATATTTATCCTGACATTTGTGTATTAATTTCCTAATGTTCATGGTTTGTTTGACATCCAGCTTGTTTAGATTATCAGGCATTCAGGTATGTCTTATTGGAAAATATGCTAATTAGTAAATGAGATTAAAGCGGACTGAATAAGGTGAAACATATATCTGCCACAACTGGAACATGAAATAGATAGTCAATTGTTTGGATGTAGCTTTTGTATACATTTTCTTTTTTACATATAAAAGAATTATATTCAGGCAATGAATTTGTCAGTTAAACTTGGTTTAACTGATATATGGAATACATACATACATATATATGTGTGTATATATATATATATGTGTGTGTGTGTGTGTGTGTGTGTGTGTGTGTGTCTCAGTCACACACTAGGGTGTAGACCTTGGTGACTTAGTAATAAAAAACCTGTCTAAAGTACTTTCGTGACTAGAAAGGTCCTCATATATACATAAAAATAATTACTCTCTTCTTATAATATTTTTAGCTTTCTACTATTTGTAGTATTTGAAAAACATACTACCAAAATCCTTTTAGAATAAAAGTTAAAATAAATCTAAATCCACAAATGAAAATTAATGCAGTTCTTGCAGCAGATTTCAAGGAAACATAAATGCTGTCACTGTGCATTCTGAAATTGTCACATCACAATGATAACCTTAGCCAAAAAAGGGTCAAACAACGTGAGAGCTACAAATGTGTAAAAGCAAAAATTCAGACACAGATATTCCCCTGTAATCAACTATGCTTGGTTGTGGTTTTTTGGATTTTATTGTTTTTTATGGGGGTTTTTTTGTTTTGTTTTTTTCTGGTTTGTTTGTTTTTGTTGTTGTTTTGTTTGTTTTTGTGGTTTTTGTTTTGTTTGTTTGTTTGTTTGTTTGGCCTGTGATTTTCCTGGTGACAAACACACAAGTATTTGTCTTTAAATGTTAAACATTTTCACATATGTCTCAAGTTTTGGACTTTTCCATCCATCCCTTGAAATAATGTGACACACATCTTGTTACTTACACTGGTTTTCATCTTTGGTATAAAACGGTTATATTATTGAGAATCACATAAAAGTTAAAGATGCTGCTTTCTCTTCTTTTTTTTTTCCTGTTTAGTAACTCATAGAGGGAAGGATGGAAGAATGTATTAGACAAAGATGTATGCTTAACTATTTTTGTCCACATGCTAAATCTTGGAAAGGAGACATTCAATACAATATATTATAAGGTGAATGTCAATGCAGGTAGCTTTAATGGGACAATGGCACCTACTACATTTGCTTCTTCTATTACTGC
Organism: Grammomys surdaster; assembly: GCF_004785775.1. NCBI lineage: Eukaryota > Metazoa > Chordata > Mammalia > Rodentia > Muridae > Grammomys > Grammomys surdaster. The sequence goes on along the minus strand of NW_021620702.1, from coordinate 2,998,809 downwards.
TAATATTACAATCTATTTCTAGAATAATAATACCATGTACTCAACATAGTTTTTCTGTACATATGAAACAAAGGTTGTCATTTCTGGTGCTATGTATACAAAATGAGATTTTTTCATACTAATGTAATTATTCTGTTCCAGCAATATAAAATATATCATAGCATACATTGGACTTGAGTACCTACTGTATCTTTTCTTTCTAACAAAAAGATCTCACAATTAATTGAAAATGTGGAAACACTTTTTAAAGTTTCATATATATATATATATATGATATATATATACATATATATCATATATATATATAATTTCATATACATATATATGAAATCTCATGATGAAGCAAGCAAGTACATAAAAATAAAAGTACTAACATTTGTAAACAATATAAGAATTAGTTTTTTAATCTAGGGATAATAATTTATGAAATACTGCAGAGAATTTTCTCTGTCTCACGTCCTGTTTATCTGTGGAGAAAATGGCAACATAGTCCCTCTGCCTTCCATGACCACTTAATTATTTTTACTGTTTCTTGAATTTCATGAGCTTTAAAGTTGCCTATTATAACTATCGTATTTCAAAAACTACGAATGATGATATGTCTCATGGCATGTTACTGAGACAGTAAATAGATGAACCAAATGTATGTTTTAGGCTTTTTGTGGTGGAATCACACCTATAACAACCCCAATACTTGTGAGGTCAGGACAAGACTTTTAAGTAACCCTGTACTCTTTAATAAGTGAGCAGCCATCCTGGAACACTGGAGTCTCTGCCTCAAAACATTAACAACAAAAAGGAACAACATAGACTTTCACGATGTGAGACGGTTGCTGAGATGACATGAACAAATGTGTATTAAAACCAGTAAAGAATTCAAGATAAGTCAAAATATGGACACCACCAGAGTCCAACTTGGTAGGCCAATGAGTGTACTGAGGGTGCTTTTAGGATTCTGTGTGAGAACTATTTAAAGAGCAGACATGACTCAAAGATTAAGTCATTCTTGAAAAAAAATACTCATAAATGTGTGACAGCTCACAACAAGTGGAATCTTAGAGATCACTGTTTAATTTAGCAACAGTTGAACAGGGTGTAACAGTGTTTCTCAGTTTGTCTCAGGCTCCTGGAGGTGGATCAACTGTCTCCTGCCTCTCCAGGAGTTCAGCTAGTGAGAAAGTGCCTCTTAGCTGTTCTCATTGTTTATGCAACCCTGGGTGGGCACAGGGCTAGGGACAGCTGTTCTTGTATACCTGGTCCATATCAGGAACTTCCTAAACCTTACAGGTCTTAGCATGACTCTTTGTAGTCTTTCTAGTACTTTCTGAGACTTGAAAAATTTAGTATAATATGGAATATTTTAATTCAGTTAAATCACTATATGTAAACTTTGAAAGTATACGTTAAGACCCTTAAACATTAAAATGATATCATTGCATTACCAAGATCATCATACACACACACACACACACACACACACACACACACACACACACATATATATATATATATATGGATTTTTAAAGTTTTCAGGAGTAGTTTTATATATTCTGAGTAGCCAGCTCAACTAAATGCTTACTCTAGAAACATGTAATTATACCAGTATACCAGCAAAATATATATATATATATATATATATATATATATATATATATATATATAAAAATTACCATATGGTCCCTACTAAATGATGAAGGAGAAGAGAAGATTAGTCATTGCTACATTGCTATTACCATGGTTTCAGAACCAGACTGTGTGACTGGACACAATAGCTTCAGTTTCCTCATTCAAAAGGGAAGCAAGAGTCCCTACTGACCACAATATATTATAAACATCAAGAGAGTTGATACTGGTAAAGCCTATCATGGTTCTCAGTGGATAGGCCTGCCTGAAGTGTAATTAGCACTATTGATTGCCTAAAGCACAATGCTTAATTAATATGCAAACTGCTACAAAAATAAGATGGTTAATGTGAAATGTAATAAAAGTCTTATAATATGTCCGCAAAACTTACTGTGTTACTTATTACAAAAGATCGTTTGGATTGTAATTAATAAGTTACAATGTTTTCTTAATATGAGAACAAAGAAATAGTTGATTCAATCATGTTACCAAGCATTGCTGAATATTTTGTAGTATCTTTATTATTAAAATAATATGATTTTTTATTATTTTTACTATATTAATTGGAAATAATTAATTTTATAAATGACTAATCAAAACTATAATATTTACTATACTTATAGACTGGCAGAATACAAGCCTAAACCTTAATGTTTATTAACCATTTTTATGTGGAGACATTTGAAGTTTTACTCAGTTATTTTGAGTTGACACTCTTTTGGTCCTGGAGACATCACTATTGGGGTATTATGGAAATATGCATCGCCAATGACTGTGGTGACACAAATCTTAAAACTTTAACTTATGTAAAATTGCCTACTCTTTGTGGTTTTTCAAAGATTTATTATGAAGTGTGTGTGTGTGTGTGTGTGTGTGTGTGTGTGTGTCTGTTGGTACACATGCATACAGGGCATCCTATCCTCTGGAACTGTAGTTACAGGTTGTTTGAGCTGCTCAACCTCATAACTGGAAACAAAATCCTGTTGTTCTGAAGGAATAGTAAATACTTTTACATCTGAGGCATGTTCCTGCCCCAATTTATACTCTTTGATTAATAATTCTCCATTACTCATTTATTCCATTCTGCATGAATCGGCTAATCACTCTATATCTTTTATGAGACAGGCCTGTGCTTAAATGGCACAGATATTGACAACCATGACAAGACATGTTTCCTTTTATATTATTTCTAAAAAACTCAGATGCAAATGTTTTGCTTATCTCTTGAAGGTCATTTCTTTAAAAATGAATACTGAACTGGTGGCGATATTAAAATTTTATTTTTATATGTTGATTAATTTCTAATTCATTTTAAATTGCATTATATTGTTATTTCCAAGTTCCACAAGAACAAAATCTTTTAGCCTCCAAAAGAGATTAGTTGGTAGCTAAAAGTTGTTTCCTAGAAACAGGTGGATCAACATTCTACCTGTGTTTAGTATATTCAAGCTTGTCAAAGGCAGATATTCTAAAGATAAATAGACATGTACCCATGAGATCTTGGCAATGTTTCACTCAAATAAGACCAGTACAATGACAACACCAGTTGTCATCCCAATGTGAATGTTGAAAATCTCACAAGACCCCACCTATTGATGAGGAACTAGAGGCAATTAATAAATGTTTACAGATGAACAATCTATGTGCGCTATATCTGAGCGCCTGGATAGGATACTGAACCCCATATGCCATTTGGTAACTCCTACACAAATATGCATAGGTCAGCCCTAAACACATATGCATATGCATAATCTAAATATACTCAGAGTATGTATGTGTGTGTGCATTTATATTGAATGTGTGTGTGTAGATATATGTGTAAAATGATTATTAAAGAAGTGCTCATAAAGTTGAGAGGGAACGGGATTGTATCTAGGAAAGAATGGAATGGAGTTGATGTAAATACATAAGAAGCTGACATAATATATGTTTAATATGTTATGAGATTCAGTATTGTGGTTCTTTGATAAGAAATTTCATGCATGGATCCAGACTGGATATTTTTCAGTGTTCTTACCTTTTTATGTTTTATCATAATGTTGGGATCATATTCATATTTGACTTATTTAAAACGTTGTTTCTAATGTATCTGTATGTTTTCTAGAAGATTTTTATGTAAAATTGACATCTTATTTAAATATTTTAGATAATCATCCACGACGTTATCTGAATATAAGGTTGTTTTGTGAAAAGATTTTTTTTAATTTATCCTCTTTAGTAAGTTAAATTCCATCAGTTTTTCAAGGAGCAGAAAATTGAACGTACATTTAAACTGCAAAAATGTTAATTCTTAATTCTGCAAGTAATAACTTCAAAGCATATAAGAAGGGAAGGTATGACATGCTAAAGGCATCTTATGATGTCTATAGCCTTCAATTAGTATATGTTGTAAGTTGATCTGACTACACACTCCACTAAGTGAGTGGCCAAATAGAATCTATACAGCTCAACAGAACTTGATTTGGCTGTTCCTCTGGGATGATGGATGCATCTCATGGACCATTGTTTTCTGATGCAGAAGCAATATGTATTACCCATGTTTTCTGATGGGGTTGGTTCCTGTGGATCGCTGTGGATAGACCCTTGTGATTCCTGTTCCAGTCTGAGAGCTGAACACATTCTCAGTTAATTTTAATCACACTTTATTTTGCCAATTAATGGTTTTACAACTTCTTGTATTTATTAGACAAAGGCTCTTTAAAGAAAACTATTACATAAGGTTTTTTTTTAATTTCTCAAGCAAAAGCAAATGATAGAAAGCATAGGAATCATACTGTTCATTCATGTAAGACTTGCATATACTAGAAAATGAGACTCGAAATGAAAATTGCTAAGTAAGTCAACATCTTGCTTCAGTAACATTATGTGCACTTCATCATATGGGTTAAACTTCAATTGAAAAAAAAAAACAGGTAATTAGAAGGTTGAGTGGCATCCTAGGGTATTTTTAATTTTTTTCTCAAGCGTGACATTTAAAACATGCAAACTTACAATTCACTGCACTTCACGCAGCTGTGAACTGCATATAGTTTTTTTATTGTATATGCTCTCAGATTTAAACAAAGATCCTAAATAACCTATTAGACAAAAACCACTTTGTATGAAATGACACGGGTGCGTTTTGCAGAACATATTTTTTTCCCTAATATGAAATAATAAGTTACAGAATTGATTATAATTTTTTTCTTCAGGATTACCTAGGCTAACAACTTGACTATTGTGTGTTTTTTTAAAGTTTATGATAGCAGAGACAATGTAGTATATAAACCTTGAAAATGTATTAGAAGTTTTATTCTACAGCAAAAAATATTATCCCTGAGTAACACCAAATTCCAGGATACTGTAGTTAACAATCTTCAAATAGCCTCTTGATTTTATTTGACTTGTATTTCCTTAAAATTGGGTTAGTCGTATTTATAGCTAATTGTGTCTTTTTACAATAAATTGGCCCCCAGTACCTAATTGTATATGAATAAAACTAAAGAACACTATCTAAAATCTATAAAAGTATAGAAAGTATAATTAACTTGCATTGTACAACAGTTTTAATCAAATAAAGCAGAGTTATCCTATCATTACCTCTAATAAATCAGAGCTGGGTATTTACCTTCATCACACACTTCTGTTTCTAAGGATATATATATATATATATATATATATATATATATGTGTGTGTGTGTGTGTGTGTGTGTGTGTGTGTGTGTATCATATATGAATATATATATGTATATAGATATATATATTCTCCACTGCTCATGCTCATTTAATGTCATCATTGAAACGCACAATTACATATTGTTCACAAATGTAAGCAAAATCCAAAAGTAACAACAACAGAAAGATAAAGATAATTGTCATATGGATTCTGTCCAAATATCTCAAAGGCTAACGGCACTTGACAGAAATATTGATCGTCTGAGTTACATCCCTAAATCTATTTGGATGCAGGAGATAACAAGTGAACTCTGATGTCCACACGTGTATTGTGTCACATGCCCACAATAATAATAATGATAATAATAATAATAATAAAAATCACAAACAGAATTGAGATGTGAAAGACCTAAAAATGAAGTAGCAAATCATGCCCCTGAAGATATTTCAAGGAAGTCCTTGAAAATTGTTTTTACATATTTTTTTCTTTTATTTCTGGATTGCTAGGGATAAAGCCTAGAGCTTTGTCCATGCTAGGGCACTTCTCCAAGGCTGAGTGACAGCCCAAGCTTTCTTTGCAACTTCGAATCATAAGATAAATGAAGGTACAAGATAGACAGATTGGAGAGGGAAGTAAACTTATTGATGAGAATTCTTTGTTTTTTTAATAGTGGGAAACATAGGAAGATGGGGTATGCTATTTCTTTTGCCTGCAAGCTAGACTTTTATTTTTAAAGCAAGCTACATTTTAATTCAAAAAAACTATGCAGTAAAGGATGGCTGCTAACTATGGGAAGTCTTCTGTGGTAGAGAAAGATCCAAAGGCACCATGAAAATCAGCAAGAAGAATGTACTTGTTGCATAAAGAATTCTGAATGACTCTGAATGGACAAGCAGTCAGTAAACTGCTTCAGTGTTTGTCTGAAGCTTGATAGCAAAACCTACCCTTCACTGTACATTATAAGTTGAGAGTATATATTTGGTGTTCATCTGGAGAAGGTGTGAATATGGAACAATCTTCTAAGCAGACCTAGCCACTTGGGGGGCTGAAGAAGCAATCTGTGCTGTTCACCAAAGCTGATGGAAAGGGTGAGGAATTCCTGCATACAGGAGCTGAGTCATTCAAGGTGCCTGATGGCTGGAATAAGGACCATCCAGCTAGGCTGAGAAACTGCTGAAAAAAATGGTTTAGGAAGAAATAATTAAAGCTACCAGAAGAGAATTTCTTGCATTCCCAAAGTATGAAACACTCCTGTCAGTATCATACCATATCACTTCCACAGTGCCTGTAGTGCCTAAAGGGATTAGAGAATGGAGAGGGAGGAAAAAGTACAGAACGAGGAAAAGGAGAAACATCCATCTATGGACCCTTAAATGGACAGCGAGACTGGGATGCTGTCTTAGTTGTAATCTTACTGCTGTGAACAGACACCATGTCAAAGGCACGTCTTATAAGGACAACATTTAATTGGACTGGTTTACAGGTTCAGAGGTTCAGTCCATTATCACGACAGAAGCACGGCAGCATCCAGGCAGGTGTGGTGCAGGAGGAGCTGAGAGTTCTGCATCTTCATCTGAAGGCTGCTACCACAATACTGGCTTCCAGGCAGCTAGGATGAGGGTCTTAAGTACCACACCCACAATGACACACTTACTCCAACGAGGCCATGCCTACTCCAACAGGGCCACACCTACTCCAACAGGGCCACACCTACTCCAACAAGGCCACACCTACTCCAACAGGGCTACACCTACTCCAACAGGGCCACACCCACTCCAACTAGGCCACACCTACTCCAACAAGGCCACACCTACTCCAACAGGGCCACACCTACTCCAACAGGGCCACACCTTCTAATAGTGCCACTCCCTGGGCTGAGCATATACAAAGCATAATGAATAGTGAGGAGAAACGGTGCTGATAAGTTACATATTTGATCTGTATAATGACACTGTATTCATACCCAACACTAAAAATTCAATTTATTTCTGAAATTGTGCTCATGATTCTCAGAAAAAAAAATCACTTCGTAGTAATTTGCATTCTCACAGAAACAGATGCTAAATGGAATTAAGTGGGAATGTTAGTAATTGAGTCAATTGCCAATTTAAAGAGGAAGTAATAAGTAGGCGATACAGGGACATTGAAACTGTAGAGTGGGTAGTGTGTAGTGTACGCCCATCTCTGTAAGAAGGGCCAGATGAGAAAGATGGAGAGTTGAGAGCTCTTTTCCAGTAGATGCTTGCCTGTGAGTCAGAGGATAAGCCTTTTGTAAGTGGCCTTCCAAGTGCCCCATGTGTACTCAGCTGCTCACTGTGAGCACTGATCAGGTGTAGGGAAGGCTCAAAAGCTCAAAGGTACCACATCTATGGATGAAAGAAACAAGTATAAGCCCTTGTCACAATAAGAGGTCTTCCTGACGCTGTATGATTACCACAGCAATAAACACGGGACACAGGAAATGACTCACGCTTGATAGATGTTAAAGAATGGTAGGTGTGGGACAAGGTGTTTTATTACATCAAGAACTACATTTCATTCAAGTTATCTATGAAACAGATAACGCCTGTGTTCCTAAGACCCTCATTTCATTTAATGCATCAAGGGAAGAACTCAAGACCTAGTCTTTGTAACCACATGAACTGCTACTTCCTATGTGTTCTTCATAAACCCAGACAATAACAGTTGAAACTCTTTGGTGAGATTTGTGGAAGGAGGTTGCTCTATGTGTGGTCCTGAGTCATTATATCTATACAGCTTTTACCTTCCACATCTAGGGTGAGGTATTTGGGTTAGATATTGTGTTTTTTATTCTCATACTCCTAGGACACATGGCAATTTTCAAACTGTTCAAAGAAAAAAGAAATGTTATTGAAGTGGATGATTAAAACGATGTTGCAATGGCAAAGCTCCAGACCTCTGAACTGGTGGTTTGGTTGAAAAGCTGGATTCTGCTTTTATAATCAAACTCTCTGTGGACCACAGAACAGCTATTTCTTCATGCACTGTAGAAGACTATAGTGGTTTTGTTGTTGTTTTGGTATTTTTGTTTTCGTTTTTCCCTTCTCCCTTCAATTATCTAGAAATTTTAGAAATTTGGATTATGGTTGATACTATCAACAAGAAAATACCTTTTTCAGCCTACTTCTCCCTCTTTCCCTCTCTATTAACTTCCCTGTTTCAGTTCTTCAATGCCCATATGCATTACCATTAGCATTCTGTAAGTGAATGCTCATTACAGTAAAACCTACATTTTTTTCAACTCATCCATTTCAATATTCAACAATGTCTTTAGTAACAAATTTAACTTCCTGCAGTTTGTACTCATGTTCTTCAGCAAATATATCCAAATTAAAGTAAAAAACAGCATAGAAATTAACTTGCTTTTAAACAGGTCACAACAAAATGTTTCCTAACTGAAGTTCACATAGAAGGCCTATATATAATTATTGGTCTGCATACTGCTATCCATGGAGATCTCTCGCCTAGTCAGGCAAGAGGGTTCAAGCAAAGGGGAAAGAGCACTAGCTGGCTCTGCTGCTACTGCTACCTCTGGCGGGGAGCAGGGGTTGAGAGGACTGAGGGGGTTGTGAGGAGGGGGAACTAGTGAACAGGGCAGTGCTACAGCTCTTATATGACAGAGGCTCTCTCAGAGGACTGAGTAATTCTCACACATCTTTCTTTATTCCTTCTGATCAGATCTTATATAGAGTTTTTGGGGTGGGTGGGTCTGACAGTAGGTGCTTCCTTTTGGCTTGGCCTTACATGCCTCATCTACGTGAGGAGGGAGTTGTAGGTGCTTCCTCTATTGACTGTGACTGATGGCCACAATTCTCTCTATGGAGGGCTGTGGCTAAGTTCCAGTGGCCGGGAGTCAGGAGCAGCAAAGCTCCTACAGTCCGTTCAGAGTCCCCAGGGCTTCAAACCTTAGCTCCACCTTACCAGGCTTCCTGTTGGGAGCCGACTCTTAGCCGAAAGTGGCTATCATCTTTACAG
>NW_021620702.1:2968969-2989525 GCF_004785775.1 Grammomys surdaster | reverse complement strand
TGACGTAGTGGCTTCAGTTGAGATTGTCCACGAGGACAAGTCACGTGATAAAGGGTATAAATACCCAGGATTTCCTTTCTATCGAGGAGTAGAAAGTAGAAAGTAAGAAGAGGAGGTAGAAAGTAGGAGATAATAAATAGTAGGAGGTAGTAGGAAGTAGGAAGTAGAGGAAAGAGTGAGAAAGTGAGAGGTGTCAGGAGACTGAAGGAGTGAGAATATAGTAAGAAGAGAGGAGAATAAAAAAGAGACTTGAAGAGACGCCACCAGACTCTGTCTTGTATCTATCTTTTGCGTCTCTCGCCCCTTTTTTCCCCTTCCTCCGTCCCCACTCTCTCTCTTGCTAGACCCTGACCTGCCGACCGGAGCAACAGAACCGGCCAGCCTTTACAAAGTAGCAGAACCCGACGGCCGTTACAAAAGAAACGGCCGTTACAGCTTCCTCTCACAGTCCACTGCCACACATGTAAATACTTGGCTGTCAACAACATAAAGCAACCTCCACACACAAAAAAATTCCTTGCCTTCTACTTATACATATAGTGCATTACCAAAAGAAGTATAAACTAATGAGAATGAATTTATTATCATTTCATTAATAGGTGTGTCTAATTTTCATACAAATAAATGCACATATTTATATATATTTACATATAAAACATACACTTTGGCTATCAGGAAACATTTTAATTTTGTTGAATATATAGATAAAGTTTTAAATATAAGAAATAGACTCATATGGTGCTTAATTATGAAAGTAAGTTATGCTATAATGAATACATGAAACCCATTTATATTTTTATTGGTTCTTTGGGAATTCCATACAATGTGTTATGATTGATTTGTCTCCCTCCCCAAACTTCTTCCTAAGACAAATTTTCTTCCCTACACATTGTAACCACAGAAACTCGAATACTGGCATCTTGCATATGCTTGGATGGGTGGCCTTCACAGGACTAAGGTTGACTTACCATGGCTGTGATATTAAAGAAAATGAATCTGCCTCTCCTAGCTGGTATAGTTCCTAGTAGCTTGTCAAATGTGGTTGGGATGCTATGTTCGCTCTTTCCATTCTGAGATTTTCATCCAGTGTGAACATGCACAAGGCTTTCATGCTGTCATATCCACCATGAGATCATGTATGAAATGCCATGTGTGGTTTATATGATCTGTTTCCTTGTCGACATCAAACTCCTCTGTGTGTGTGTGTGTGTGTGTGTGTGTGTGTGTGTGTGTGTAATGTTATTTAAGACTCAGCATTCTGCAATTGCTTGTTCTTGTACCTTGGATTAGCTGTGGGTCTAAGTATTAATGATCACCTAATTAACGGTTCTCCAATGAGGTTTGAGAGATGCATTAACTATGGAAATAATGAGAAGTCATTAGGATTCAGTTTAATATTATAGCTATTAAGCAGAATAATCATTGTATATTCTCCCCGAGTGCCTATGATCTTTCTAGATACAAGTTTTTGGTCAGAAATTGGTATAAGGTAAGAATTTCATCGGATAAGCTACACTTAAATTCAACCAAAATGTGGTCTCCATCTCCCATAACGGTCCCTTCACTATTCCAGCATTTGGCAAATCTTATTGTAGCTCACAGGGTTTCCATTTCTCCTGTTCCAGTAACATGCATACAATCTTCCAGTGCCATGAAAGATAGCATGTGGATATGAAGCTTCCAAGTTAACCTCAGTTTATTTTCCATGACTCAAACGTGTAATATCTTCAAAAATAGAGTTTTTCTGCCATGATCTGGAGGGTAACCCATACCATTGGCATCAACCTGCAATATTTGTGGGTCTACAGAATTTCACTTGTTAGCGAATCTGAAAGGTTTCTAGCACTGAGGTTTTTATTTATTAATCAGCAGTCTAATAGGAATATTGTTATACCTTAATAGGATAAGTCAATTTTAATTTTATACATATATATGTATAAACTTCTATTGTAATAAATTATATGATTTTTCCAAATATCTTCAGTGTTATTTACCCATCATGATATTCCCTCCTCTATCATGCCCTTCCATGCTTTCTAAATGTATACATTTTTAAGTGAAAGTGTATGGGAAAGTGTACATGGTTTTTAGAATTTGAATACAGATCATTGAAGATAAATTAATTATTAATAAATTATTGTGTATAATATGGAGAGGCGTTTCTTCAAACCTGTTGGAAAAGATACTGGTTCATTATAAAGAACAATAGCTTATATTAAAATAACAAGATGAAATTAGAGAAACTTAGAACTATCATCATGGTAAGTTTGTAACCTAAAATTTAAGCAAATTTAACAGTGTTTCTCAAACTTCCCAATGCCTTAACCCTTTAATATATAGCTCGGCAAGTTTTGGTGACCCCCACCCATAAACTTATTTTAGTTACTACTTCATAACCGTAATATTGTTACTGTTATGTGTAGTAATATAGATATCTGACTTCCAATAGTCTTAGGCAGCCCATGTGAAAGAGTCAGTAAACCACTAAATGGGTCACAACCCACAGGTTGACAACCACTGACATAAAAGGTGCTGTGCTTTCTCTTTGAAGTTCTTAAAAAATTGAAGGTAGGTAGATAAGCCTGACTTCCTAGCAAATCAAAGGAAATGTCAGAAGTGTAACATGTATTGTAGATATTTATGTTACAAGAATTACCAACAGGCAACTGCTGTGTACCCTTTGTTAAATGATATATTAAGTCAATGGTCTCTCTTTACTAGAGAATGGAAGATGGATTTTACTCTTCCAGTTATTTACTTTAATTATGTTCAAAATTAAAACCAGGACTACACCAATGGGAGTGAATAAAATGGTAAATTTATCTTGTGAATAAGAAAAACCATGTATATTCAATAGTTAACACAATCATGAATACCAGTAGGATAAAGAAAAATTTTATTAGGTACATAATAAGTGTACTTACAACATGTTTTGTGAGAAAACTAGGAGATATATCTTTAAATAGTGATGTTAAAACCAGCAATTGATATGCTCCTTAGATTGGCTAGGGATATAAAAATAAATACTCTTTTTTCCCTCATCTTCACAGAGACATTTTCATGCAGAAATGGAGAAAACACATTGGCACATCTCTCAAAATGAGTAATCTACATTTATTAAAAATGTCAGGCTCTCCATTAAATATTTTAATGTATTTAACGCCCTGGGCTTGCTTAATTCCTATTACGCCACTGGGAAAATTAGAGCAAAGTGTATTAGCCTTAGAATAATTCAATTCCCTTTGATTAAAACACCAGCATTTCACTCACAATACTTTATTCATTTTCAATCACATCTTTTTGCTAGAAACTTCCTGTGATAAGTATTTACAAAGCTTGACATGTGTGTGGCTGTAGCTATGCATATCAAGGAAGCACAGTACACACTTCTCAGCCTAAAGCACATAAAAGTCACGTGATAAAGTTCATTATTAGTGAATTTATACACGTCACATCAGAGAGACTATAGAAAAAAAAATCAAAATTTAGGACTGAAGAGATCAACCGAGTCTTTGAGAATTGCTTTGTTCTGAATTCTTTAGAAGTGTTAGAAATCTAATGAACCATTTCAGAGAAAACTGTCCGTGGCCTTACCTATTCAGAAACAAACAGGAAATGTGACTAAGACATCAGTGGATCCAGAAACACGAAGGAAACAATTAACATTTATATCTTGGCACAGACTCTTTTTTTGCATTAAAGGCATGTAGGTAGCAGATTGTGAAGAGACACAATAAATGGATTCTGAAGATTTATTTCCTTAGAAAGTTGAATGACTGAAAAATTTGTAATAAGAACATTATATATATATATATATATATATATATATATATATATATATATGGTTGATTATATGGGTGATTGCAGTTGAAGAAATGGAATATATAAAATCTGTTGGCCACTAATTACAGAATTATACTGAACACTAAATAGACCTTAATTCAAATCCCACATTCACAACCATATCTTAATGGTCTTAACAAACTAAAATCAAGTCTGTAAACTTGATTATTTAAATATAAATGGATAAATGGGGCTGTGATGGTTTGTATATGCTTTGCTCCAGGGAGTGGCACTGTTGAGACTTGTGGCCTTGTTGGAGTAGGTGTGGCCTTGTAGGTATGGACTTTAATATCCTTGTCCTAGCTGCCCGGGAGTCAGTATTTTATTAGCAGCCTTCCAATGAAGATAGAACTCTCAGCTCCTCCTGAGCCATGCCTGCCATGCTCCCACCTTGATGATAAGGAACTGAACACCTGAACCTGTAAGCCAGCCCCAATTAAATGTTGTCCTTATAAGAGTTGCCTTGGTCATGGTATCTGTTCATAGCAGTATAACCCTAAGACAGAAGTTGGTCCAGGAGTGGGTTTTCCTTATGAAAGCCTGACCATGTTGGAACTTTGAGATAGAAAAGCCATTGGGATGTTAAGAAATCTGTGGGATATTATGTAGGAGCTTGGAAGATAACGTTGAGAACAATACAAATGATGGAGGCCTGACTTGTGAAATTTCAGAGGGAAGATTGAAGACTCTTATCAGGACTGTTGCTGTTTGCTGTTTTGATTGTGAAGATTCTGTGGTTTTTGGTTAGTTGGAGCTGAAAAATCAGCTGTGATTAACAAGATACTAGAACTACTAAATCAAAACCTTGGCTTTACTAGGATAACTGATGGTGGTCAGCTGGAACTAAGAAATTAGCAGTAAGAAGAAACCAGCATCACTGAGATAAAATCTGGGAAGTGTTTTCTGAGAGCCCAAAGAAGCTGTGTTCCAGAGATAGCCAAGGTTATACCTCGTGCTGAAGCTGTACTTGGTAATATGTAAGAATCACCCAGGTGGTACTAGTTTTTGAAAGCATGAAGGGGTCATGAAGAGCAGCTGAGGCTCGGCACTGTGAGAGGCCAGGGAAGGACATTCATGAAGGTACAGCCTTAGTTTCAGTTGATGGTTCAGGACAGAAGGGGTCATGCAAAGGATTTTAGGCTTCCCACCATGAAAAGAGCCTATGAGAAGCTATTGGTGAAGCCTAGTTGCAGCAGAAGACCCCAGTGTATTGGAAATGCCAGTACCATGGATTGATCATCAAGAATAGCAGTGTCAGTGGAGTGGATCAACCTGAGCTTAGAGTGCTACAGTGGGCAGGGCTAGAGAAGTGACACCAGACTTTTGGAGGAGCCCAAAAAATTGTGAGTGGATCCCAGACACTGAGTTTGATTTTGCTTTTGATTGTGACTGTGCCCTGATATTTTTCCATCTTGAAGTAAGAAAGTATTTTAGTGGAGCCTATAGTTAAAAGACTTTTAATTGTAAAAAGATTTTGAATTTCAAAAGATATTGGATATTTTAAATGGATTGAAATTTTAATATGTAAAAATTTATAAAGACTGTGAGACATTTAAAGTTATTTAGATCTTGGGGATGAATAAGAAAGTAAGGGTTGAGGATTAATAGTGATGTGTTTGTGTGTCAAGTTGACAAGAGTTCAGTTGTACAGGCTGGTTTTGTGTGTCATCTTGACACAACCTGGAGTTATCACAGAGAAAGGAGAGTCCATTCCTTGAGGAAATGCCTCCATGAGATCCAGCTGTAAGGCATTTTCTCAATTAGTAATTAGGGTGGAGGGCCTGGCCCATTGTGGGTAGTGCCATCCCTGGAATTGTAGTCCTGGGTTGTATAAGAAAGCAAGCTGAGCAAGCCAGTAAGCAGCACACCTCCATGGCTTCTACATCAACTCCAGTCTCCAGGTTCCTACCCTGGATGAGTTCCTTTCCAGAATTCTGTGGTGATGAACAGCAAGGTGGAAGTTTAAGCTGAATAAACCCTTTCCTCCTCAATTTGCTTCTTGATCATGGTGTTTTGTGCAGGAATAGAAACCCTGACTTAGACCAGGGCCAAGGGCTGGAGAGATGAGTTAGTGGTTAAGAGCATTTGTTGCAGAAGACCCCGGCTTAGTCCCCAGCAAGTGACTCACAGCCACCTGTGACTCCAGATCCAGAATACTGGATGACACCTAACTTCTGTTGTCACAAGGCACAAATGTGGTACAAACCATACATACATATATGCAAACATACATACATATGTACATATGTAACAAGCAAACACTCATACAAATAGAATAAATATATTTAAAATAAAATAAACAAATTGGGATAAACAATTCTTAACCAGAATTCTGAAACATCAAGTTTCAGAATTTTTATATTGATATTTATTTTTCTTATCATAAGAACATCGTTTGAAATGATATGTCTTTTGAAATTATATATTAATTTATGTAAAGGGAGATAGGAAATGAAAGAGTTTGGTTAAATAAAAAGGTTCGATTAGCAACTACAACTTTTTATCACCTTGGAATTTCTATAGATATTTAAGGCTATACTTAACCCTCACATAAACATTGGTCTGAGTCATTTAACTTGGTACATCAACAGAAAATATGTATTTTCTTGTCTAAACATCCGTATGTGTGTGCATGCATGTGTGAGTATGTGTGTGAGCGAGAAAGAGATTGAGAGCACATTTTTATTTGTCCAAATCTAAAGCAGTAATTCTCATCGAAGTGTTCAGTTTCCAAAATCCCCATTATCCTTTAATTCCACTCTGATGCTGGTTCAACTGCCTGTGTTCTCCAGTTTATGTGTAAATTTTAACAGAATATACTGTTGGTAGTGAAGTTCTCAAAATATGAAAGTAGTCGACATTATTAAATATTGAAGAATAGTTCTCTAAAACTATATTAATTTATTTTTCCACTACAAGTGAATCAGGGACTCTGGTTTTCTTTTTCTAGGTTAATGACTACTGCTGCTAATTACTTTGCTGCTGTTTGTTTTTATTGGTTTGCAACACACTTGTTCACTTTCGGTAAGAGTAATTAATGAGCCAGGCAGTCCTGGCAAATGCTTTTAATCCCAGCACTTGGGAGGCAGAGGCAGGCAGATTTCTGAGTTCAAGGTCAGCCTGGTCTACAGAGTGAGTTCCAGGACAGCCAGAGCTACACAGAGAAACCCTGTCTAGAAAAAACAAAAAAAACCAAAACCAAAAACAAAAAAACAGAGTTATTAGTGATTGTATAATGTTGAAGTCTTGCTCAGTGTTAGGTATAATGTTGCAAAGAGAAATTTCTCTATTTGAAAACATCTTTTCCATTGTATTGCATATTCACTTACCTATCTGCCTGTAGTATTTTTATATCTCCTATTTTGATGCACAGATGATGTTGATTGATGGTTAAAAGAAAATCAGTTTATTTGCTTCTCTCTGAGATGACATCATCTTTCAATGGTCTTGAGAAAAGTCCTAACTCACATCCCACTATCATAAAGCTATTTTTTTCTGTGAAATTGCTTAACACATTAAAGAGCAATATACTGTATTTTAATTTGTACTACACCTGTCATTGATTTTAATGTGAGCTTCATTTAAATTCAGCTTTGTAAATTTATATTTGCAAAAACATTTATTGGATAATCTAGCCTTTCTCCATCAATCAGCAGTACAATGTTTGTCATACATACAGATCCAATCTATTTATGCATTCCCAATTTTATTCAGTTGACCTATTTTTGTGCCTGCAGCAATACCACACTGATTGATATACAATTATTTTAACTAGTCATAAATTACTTGCTATCAAAGAAAACATTAAAAGATTAATATGTACACCAATCTTCATAAAACTAACTGAAAATACAAGCTGTTAAAAACTTGTATAATTAATGTCCCAGAAGACTAAAAAAAAAAAAAAAAGAGAAAAGAACATAATGTATTTGACAATGTTCAAAAACTTCCAAAATTCAAGGAAAAACATTTGCATATACAAGAACCTTATCAATTTGTTTTAAGGAAATAAACACAACAAGCCCTCATTCAGAAATTTATACTCAGAATTTTGAAAGACAATCTGAAAGTCTTGAATGTAGCAAGAGAACATGTTTTGTCATGTGTCAGGATACATCAGTTCTACTGAATGAAAAGCTTTTATATCAGTAAAGGTATTCAGAAGGCAGTCAGAATAAACTACAAGATTGGGGGTTGGTTGTGTACAGATATACAAACCATAACTATTGTCTTCTAAAATTCCATGTCCAGATAGTGATACTTCATAAGTGAAAACGAAATGAAATGAAATCATTCTTTGTAAACAAACACTCTGGACATTCTGGTTTTTTCTTTATTTATTAACTTATTTTATGCTAAAGATTAGTTAACAGCCACAATGTATACAGGAGGTTGTCCAGGCCTTCAAATATCTACTTCACCTAGGTCACATGCCACTGGCCAGGCATGAGACAATGACACACCAACCTGGGAGTACTGGCAAACAAGACTCAATCAAAAAATAGATAAATATTCCCAGGACAAAAAGGGCTAGCATGGTCAAGCTATATATGCCACTCTTGAAGCTTGACCAAAATAGAAATACTGACCTCAGGCCATGGGTAATTTTATCTGCAGTATCAACCGAATCAACACTCAACAGAGCAGCATTCTTAAAACTCATATAAGCTCACTATATAACACTAAAACATCCAGAGAAATGTTAGAATTATGGCAAATACACTGCAAGTGTCTTTAAACTTCTTCCAAATCATACTGACTACCACTGTAAATTTTAGAACTAACATGAATCCAATAGTATTTGGCATGACAGTCAAGATGGCTCCTTACCCTTAAATTCTGAACCTCCTTTCAATAATTTGAATAGGATAAAGAGCATCAATCCGTTCTTCCAAATGCCTTTTATTGTGTTAAAATTTGTCTTTAATAACATCAACATGTTGTCAGCCAAAATACATGGTTTGAACCAGAAAATGGACCCCCAGTCAGAGTTATTAAATTAACAGGCTGGCAAGCCAAGGACGGCTAAGATTATGTACAGAGACTTACCAACCTGAGACATAAGTGTATTGCCTTTGATACTGCATATTCCATGATGCATAAGGAAGGCATTCTTGTCAGAATGACCTAAGACCTGCTCAGTTTTGTAAATCAAATAAAAAAGGGGGAGAGGTGGAGAGCTTTTGGAGCTGCTTGGCAAGACTCTGACATGGGTCAAGGACAAGGAAATGGGCTGCTTGGAAGGAATATGACATTGACCAAGGACAAGGAAGTAAGCTTCAGTCAGGTAACTGATGTTAGGTTAGAACAAAGAAGTAACTTCTGACAGAAATCTAAATATTAGGCTAGAACAAAGAAGTAATGTGGGAAGCGGCTCCACCAGTGCCATTACAAGATGGCGCTTGGCAAAAGGCCAGCCAGGATGACTGGGCACTGCTTGAGAGAAAAACAACTCCATATATGGAAAGCTTGCGCTAAGAGGTGTGGTTGCCTGATCATCCCGCCTCACATCATACGGAGTGACCAATTACCAGTGTTTTGTGGCAGTTACTGATAGGAGCAAGGCAAAGCTTTAAGGGGCCTGCAAGTGGTGGTGTGTGCGGCTGCTGGCAGCAGGAAAGAAGCTTACAAGACAAGGGTTGCTGAATAAACCGCTCGAAGAAGATCACTGTTGTCATTGCCTTATTCCGCTGGTCGGACGCTGGGGAGCAACAAAGTAATTTCATACAGGAATCTAAATTTTAGGCTAGAACAAGGAAGTAGGCTTCAGACATGGAAATGACTTTAGGCTAGGACAGGGTAATAGGCTCAGATATTTTGATAATCCTGATAAGCCCTTAAAAAGTGTGATCACAAGAGTATTCACATAATTGGGTTTAATGCCTTGCTTGTTCTTTGACTATGTGTGTGTATTGTCTTGCTTGGTCCTTGACTATTTTTATCTATTGTATTGCTAGATTCTCAACCTAGAACTGACCTTAATACATAAATGTCATTAAAATGATATAAAAGTAAAAGTAAGATAAATATATTCACATCCCTAAGTTAAATGGAAACATGGCTAACTAGCATGTGGAATGCTCATTAGTGGTTTTAAGACTGATCTGTGGGTAAGACATGGATGTACACATACCAGGAGAAGGGAGGGCATACTTAAAATAGCATACTTAAAATCCACTTAAGTGTAGCTATTCCAGGCAGTTGTCTTTTGTTTGGAGTCACATGTGAACTTAAACAGCTTGTCAAGTCTTTAGCTGTAACTATTTCTGTTTCCTCAGGTCAGAATTGTGAAAATAACTCAGTTCCCATCACCACAGGTTAACATTCGTCCACTCCTGTCGCTGCTCTCTGCAGCATTTAACACCTGAGAATTCAGAGTTCTAAATTAACTGTGCTGAAAGCACAGAAACTCTGCGGGTTTGTACTTGTTTTATTTCTGTTATTTTCTTATGTTTGGGGAATATCTTAACAAAATGAATATAAAATGTTATTTCTAAGTTATCTTAATAGGATAAACAGTTGAGATAATCACTGATTTTTAAAATTCACTGCCTAGAAAATACCTTAGATACATTTAGCTTAATAAGTAGATTTTAATATATTAAAGGGAAAATAAAATTAAAAGTGTATTTTGATATTATATGACAATTTAAATATATGGTAAATAGCATAAAAACTAAACTAATTAAATGGAAAATAAAATTAAATGTGTATTTTCATATTATATGACAATTTAAATATATGGTAGCATAGTATAAAAACTAAACAACTAAAAAACCATTTTTGGTCTCAGACTTACCAGGGTATAAATTGATGCCATTTAAATTAATGTGTTTCTAACATCTAGGGCAACCTTTTTCAGTCACACTTAGCATTTAAAAACAGCCATCACAAACTAATGGTATATGTGACTATACTGTAGAGCATAATAAAAAAGCATTGAAATATTTACATAAAAAAGTATTAAGCATTGACTTTGTAATGATTTCATTAAATCAAAAACTATGTTAAATTCAGTTGTAAATAGTTCTCTCAATACAATTAGTTGCTCAACCATTTCAATTTAAACTCATATTTCAAAACTTTACATCCATAGTTATGATTCCTCTAATAATGGTCTATACTTAATTATTTCACCTTTTGAAAAAGACTTTTGTACATTACAACATAAATCTGCATACACTCCATCAATGAAAAGCATTTTACTTATTCTGAAAAAAAAGTATTATAGGTAACAAAAATTAAGGAAATAGTGGTCAGAAGCAGCAATTGCGTTCACAGAATATACTCAGCATTAAACTATCCAAAATTTTGCAGTGCATGGGGAATACTCTTACAATGCATTGCCTCTCACACGGGGCAATTTGCTAGTGATGTTTGCTGGCGACTGGTGGCCTGTTTCCTTCATGTTTGACCTTTGAGTGGTTCTCCAAGTTCTACTAAATGGTCCTACACCAATGTACACATGGGTCAATGGATTATGGAATCGCTGTAAAGTACCACAAAATGCGGTAAAATGCTTGGAAAATCACTTTAAAGGCAGTAAAGCAAAGCTAGGATACTTTATAGGTTCAACTTACATTATTTAAACATGGTAATATATTTATTGTAGTATGTAAGGTAGCATATTGCAGTCTCTAGGGTCTAATCAGATTGGTTGTCAAGCTGAATTCCTTAAAAGACTAAGTATCATACCGTACCACTGAAGTGTCCTGAACTATAATATGTGTTTTTTTTTTTAATGGCTTAAGTTTCATCTCCTAGAATTTACTTTTAGAATTTACCAGACCTTGCAGTTAAGTCTGCCTGTATGGGTCCTCTAGAAATAAGTACATTAAAGCAGAGAAAAATTATTGACGTATTTCCTTTATTGCTTTTTTCCAACTGTCAGAAAATAAATTGCTAAACTTCTTTAAGTCTTGCAAGATGGTTGAAAAGAAAGACAATTGGCCTAAAAAATGGAAAGATGGTGCCCAAGTCAAATCCATGTTTAAAATGTAAATATAGATGAGAAAAAATGAAATAAGAAATAGAAAAATTTATATATGTATATAATAGCAACACAAAAAGAAGCTTTAATCAAATGCTAAAAAATATAATATATAAATAGCTATGTTTTTATGAAAATCTAAAAGTATGTTAAAATAAAAAATACAGTTCCCAAAATTAAAATTATAGGGCCTTGTATTCTAGAGTAGTACTATAACTTAAAAAAGAAAATGAAAATTTATCCCAAATAAGCTACATAGAGAAGCTTCACTTCATTATTTACAGAGAAAATATTTATGACTAGCAAAGAAGAGTAACTATTTTCTTTTAAAATTACAAAATGCCGTCTTTTGTCAGAAATAGGAAATCTATTAGCCACAGCTTCAGATTAGTGAGGAAAATCAGCAACTTATAACTCTAGGAACTGCCATGTTATAAACACAAAAATCAAGAGAATTTTCAGAAACAAGTATAACTGTGTGCTCGGGAATTTCCAATGGAAGTAAGACTCCAAAATAAGGAAATAATTCCAGAAAGAAATCATGACATGCACATCACAGTCTAGAACTCACAGAGACAATACACAGAAATGCAGTAACTATTATTTGTAAAATAAACATTGCTTATTATATTTACACAAAATAACTTTACAAACAATAAGCCAGATAGTGTGGTTATTTAAGGGGTGATTAAATTATGGTAAGAGTTTTGTTATATCTAAGGTGACAATACAGAATAAGAAATACAGAGAAAGAAAGAAGCAAAAATGTTTGGAAGGCAAACTAAACAAGTTAAATCAATTGAATTTTAAATAATTTTTTTGCAGAGAGCAGTTGACTTTCTCTCTTATCACAGTGAAGCACTTAGCTCTGAGGTATACCTTTCATTGTTCCAGGACCTACTGTGTAAAGTAAGAAGGAGGATGAGGGTCCAGTAGTCCTAGCCATCTGTGACACATATGAACACAATAATGACCAGCAAGGCAAGAAACCACTAAGGATATAATATTATAAATACACAACACATAAACTATGTAAGTAACCGCAATGAAGAATCTGCAAAGCTCACCAAAATGCAGATATCCATGGATATTTATATTGATTGAAGACTGAAAACAAAAAATCTTTCTTAATAAAAAGAACTATCTTGGTAGCTGAGAAGTTGTTTCAGTGGTTAAGAGTTCTTATTGCTGGATCTGTTCCCAGCTCCCTTCTCTGCCCATGGTATTTTATACTCAGTTTCTAGGGGATCCTACGCCTTCTGTCTTCCACAGGCACCTGCATTCTTGTGGTGCACATAACACATGCAGGAACACACACACACACACACACACACACACGAGTTGTCTTGCTTCACTGAGCAGTGTTCTAACCATCATAGGAAACCTACTGAGCAACGGAGAATGCTAGATTACGTGTTAAATAAATATGCAAATCATCTCGAGCTTCTACACCGCAGGCTGAGCTCGGATAGCTGTGGAAAATAAATTCGTACAGCATCCGTGGATGAATGTAATTTGAGTTTCGGGAGAAATTAATGTCGATGGAATCCAATTTACTATGAGACACTTAGAAGTGAGAATTAGAATAGGTGGATTATGGCAGGCAAAGTCATCTGGTCATTTGTACCTATGGCCCACCTGTTCTGAGGATCATGCAAGGTCAACTCGGGATGGCTGAACTTTATGTCTGAAGACACAGAATTTCCTGGTGGAAAGCTGTGGACAATTGAGGGTTATATAATTACCTCGTATTATTTCAAAATCCTTCATTATCATATTTTTGTCTTATCACCGGAATCATATCTAACTTTGCCTTTTCTATTAAATAGCTGGATATAAAATTATGTTTGCACGTTTCTATGTAATTCCCTCATAGGATCTATGAACTGATTAGGAAATACGGCTTAAGGGTTATTAGAGAGTTCATGGTAGTAGGGTATATAGTCCTGCTAGTAGGAGAAATAATTTTCAAGCAGATATAGGAAAAAGATGATTTGATGTCGTCTTAGTTACTGTTTTATTACTATGTGAAGAGATATTATGACCAAAGAGATTTATAAAAAAGGGCTTTAATTGTCAGTTTGCTTACAATTTTAGATGATGAGTCTAGGGTTATCAGGACTGGGAGCAAGCACAGCAGCAGGCAGGCTGGCATGATGCTGAAACAGTAGCTGAGAGCTTACACGCTGATCCCCAGGTGAGGAAGAGAGAAAGAAACTTGAGCCTGGGTTATGCTTTACCCAGATTCCACCCCATGGCATACTTCTTCCAACAAGGCCACACCTCTTAAACATCTAATTTTTGTCACACAGTTCTACCGACTTGGGACTATGCATGCAAACATACGAGCCCAAGGGAACCAATCTCATTCAAACAATTGCAAATGTTTAGACAAATTTGATACGTACAATATGTATCTTTTCTCCTACAAGTTACAATGTCTTACAAAGAATCACATTATTAATATATTGGTAGTAGCTAAGTAACTTGTTTTCATTTTAATGTATGTAAGTTTTATATACATTTAAATATATATGTTTTATTACCCACCAAACATCACCACATGGCATTATTTTCCTACAGGATATCATGTCTATTCACAACAATTTCCCTAATGAAGCACAGGATAATACTCTTTATAACACTGTGTAGCAATGCTATATAGACATAATAATAACTTGTGAATGGCCTTAAAGAAAATAAAATTTAAAACCTCACTTATCCAGTAATATTTTCTGAATGTGTTATACATTGGTTTTCTAACATGTATAGATAGCTACTAATGCTTTCACTTAGAAGGTATTAAATCATCAAGGTATTCTTGAAGCACTCACTAAATTCTGAAGCATAAATAGCAGCAAGAACAATGGTGTGTGACAAAGTCTTCTTGGCTTGAAAAGGATAAAGTAAGTTATGATCTCCTGGACAATAAATGAAAAAATAAAAATGATTATTGTACAGAAGTTTAGTTATAATGACAGCCTCTTGGCACCAGCTAATTAAACATAGTTTATCCACCATATCATGGAATTCTTAGCTTATGTACAACAGGTCTTATTGTAACATGAGCATATATTAACAGGGGTGTTTAGCAGGTTCAAAACATGACAATCATTAAAGTGTTATTGTGAGAGCATTCTTTATCCATCATATTAATGTTATAATTAATGTTCTAACAACCAGCCTAATCCAAGGGTAAGATAAATATATATCTCTTTCACAAAATTCATTTAAAAGTAGTAGCTAAATTTCAACTTTTGATGATTATCTTTCTATTGTTGGATTAGAAAATGGAAATAAAGAAATGTACATATCAGGCAATTCAACTATATGCAAAATAAAGTATGTGGTCTATGGGTGCATGGTAGTATGTAATATATATGTCTTTACAGTCTTACCTAAATCTATTGACATCTATCAACTGATTCCAATTGTCTGTTTACCTAAAGGTGAAGGCTAATGTGTAGTTTTGTTTTCGGATAATCTCTTCTTTCAATGTCCCACAGTTCCTAGTCTATCTATAGGATCAACATTATTAACCTCATTGTATGTGTAGAATGGATCCCATCCACTGAAACAACAGTCAGGTAACCAAAAGAAACCCAAGTTGGATCCTCTCATTACAGTCATTACTAGAGAAGGAGGGCTAAGATTTTACTTTATCTAGTGGGGTTTTGAAATGTGTATTGATCTGTTTCTCAACACGGGTCAGGAGACTGCATTATTTATCTAGAAGTGATGTTAACATCCCAGATAGGGAAGAGTTTTTATCTATTTTTAACCTGCCGATGAATTCACCTTGGACTTGAATATACTGAGTAGCCATTACCAATGTTTCCTCATTCAGTGTGTAAGGGGAACTGAGAGAAGAATATACACAGTTATTTTTGAAGACGTATGGAACAGAAGTAAGAAAAAAAAGTCACCAAAACATTTTTAAACACTACAGAATCTTCCAAATAATGCCAAGACAACCTCCACACACACACTTCCGTAAAGCTCCAGACATTTTTATCTGTTATTTCCCTTCAACGAGATTAGGGAGAACGGTAAAAACTGAAGACAGCATTTAAGAAAGGGCATCACTCTTTGGTTGGTACTTTAGTTCCTGGGAGCTCTGGGTGCTCAGGTTAGTTTGATATTGTTGTTCTTATAGGGTTGCAGTCCCCTTCTGCTCTTTCAGTCCTTCCGCCAGCTCTTCCACTGGGGTCCCCGGGCTCAGTCTGATGGTTGGCTGTATCTGCATCTGTATTGGTCAGGTTCTGATAGAAAGTCTTAGGGCCTTATCTGAGATCAATGGGAGGGGATGGAGGCTTGATATCCCAGCATAGGGGGATGCTAGAGGGATGAAGCAGGAGTGGGTGAAAGGGTGGAAGAGTACCCTCATAGATAGAAAGGGGAGGGGGAGAGTGGGCATGGCATAGGGGTGTTGATAGAGGGGTAATCGGGAAGGAGGAATATCATATCATTTGAAATGTAAACGGATAAAATGATCAACTAAAAACAAAAGAAAGAGCATCACCAGAAAAGATGAGGGCAACGTTCAAGATCATCTTCCTGAATGAGCCGGAACTTTGCAGCTGCTCTTTAGTGCCTCTGTGAATAGTGTTTCCGGGTGACTTTACCCCAGCTGTTCTCTGAGCTGAAGTAAAACAAGTGGAATGTTGCCTTGTAAGAGGAGCATCTTAGAAAACTCACTATGGTAAATTGAGGTATATCAAGGGTAATATCTTACTTTAAATCTTCACAAGAAAACAAAAAATAAAACAAGGAAATAATTTTTTTCTCAAATTTGCATACAGACTTTTCTCTCATGGCTTGCAATAGAAGCAGCAGTGCCTACACAGGAGGCCGTCACTTGTGCGTGAAGATTCAAAATCCATGGGGTGATGAGAGTTCATGGGATCCACGGTATAGCTACTAATTAGTAACATCAAATGGTCTTTCCTGCATTATTAGGAACACTATTATTTAAAGACACGGGCCTGCACATATCTTTCACTCCCTTAGGAGAAAGCATTAAAAAGTACGGGCTAAAATCAAACAGTGCCATTCTAGTCTTATGATTCAAATCCTTCCTCTGTTCCTTTAAAGACATTATAGCACCTAGCCACCACTTAGCCATACCTTCCATTTTCTTCTATTTTGATGGTTACTGAAAAACAATAAATGTCACCTTGCTCAAGGAATATACGGTTTCTTCCGAACAAACTATTAAAGTAGTAAAACTGAAGTGCTCTAGCACTCTGGGTAGGGGAAGAAAGCTGTCAGAGGGGCGCAACAGATAGTAAGTCCATCCCTCCAGGAGCTACGAAGGTTTCCAAAGTGCATGGAATACAGACATCCCCAAAGTCAGGCTTTTTCTGCAGAGAGAGGCAAAACCAGGGACAAGGCTTAAGCCCCTGGTACAGCCCAGTACAAGAATGTACTGAAGCTCTTGTCAGAATAAGTGAATCGCCTCCATGTGGCTTTAGCTTCTGTCATTAAGAGTAAGTGTTGGGAAAAGATTCGTGAAGCACAACACAGGGACTGTGCTCTAGCTTGTCCGCTTGTACTATTTATTTATTTATTTATTTATTTATTTATTTATTTATTTATTTGCTTACTTACTTATTTATCCCATCCATTCATTCATTCACTTATTTTTTATTGAATATTTTATGTATTTACATTTCAAATGTCCCCCTTCCCGGTTTCTCCTCTGGAAACCCCGTATCCCATTCCCCCTGCTTCTGTGAGGGTGCTCCCCCACCTACCCACCCACCCACTCCCACCTCCTCGCCCTAGCATTCCCCTACACTGGTGAATCTAGCTTTCACAGAACGAAGGGCCTCTCCTCCCATTGATGCCCGACAAGGCCATCCTCTGCTACATATGTGGCTGGAGCCGCATGGGTTGCTCCATGTGTACTCTTTGGTTGCTGGTTTAATCCCTGGGAACTCTTGGGGGTCTGGCTGTACTGTAGCTTTTATGCATGATTCTTATTCGATTGGTAGAACCTACCTTAGCCTGGGAAGCCCAACAAGAACATGACTACCACTCTACACTGACAGGGAGCCTGACTTGGTCTTCCTCTAGGTGACTTTGCACAACTGCGGCTGCTTAATTGGTGAAGTTTCTTCTTAGTGGAGTGAATATCATTGAACTCTAACATCCTGCCTTGTTTTCACTGATTCTTCAATGGCAATTTAGAACATTTTCTCAAGTACAGAGTCAAGTGACAAGTTAGTACTTGTCTTCTTTAAAATACTGGTCGATGACACTTAACTAAAGTCGTTATATTAAAATGCTGGTCAACGGCTTCCAATCTGGGTTTCCTAGCAGTAATAAATTACAAGCCAATTAACATATATCAAATGAACTATATTTTATCCATTAATTGTCTTTTAACAATACTACACATAAGTCTCTCAATATATTTGATCAAGAATATTGGTGGTTTGCCATTTCTACTTGGTGAGCATTGGTCATATGCAATTTTGAATAAGTATTCCAAAGAACATTTAAAGAAAACAAACCGAATCATATCTTCCAAGCACAGAGGCCTGACATTGAGTGAAAGTATTTTTACCCTCCTATTACACCATATTAGTGTTTATAGCTTTAAATGAAAATCAATGAAAGAAATTGATACTGTACTAAAATGTTCTGCTAACCACTGCAGTGGCTGCTTCTAAGACACTCATCCTCTATGGTGAGCCATATCGTCCCTGGACCATAAAAAGCACTATAGATTCCCATGTAGATTTGGAAGATGCACAATGTGACATAAAACTTAACGGAATACTTCTGAACCATTTAAGATAAATTTTGACCTATTTACCAACAGTACTACAAACAGCAAATGTTGCTTAAGCATAATCCATGTCAGTGACGCAAATATGATTGGTAGGAATGTAGTTCAGTCTTGGCCGGTTATAAAGCAGCTTTGGGGACGAAGAGATAGGTCATGACTTAGGAGCACTTGCTGTTCTTTGTGAGTTTGAGTACCAGCACTCAAAAGGAAGCTCACAACCACCTGAAATTCCACCTCCACAAACTGTGTGGCATACATTCTCTCTCTCTCTCTCTCTCTCTCTCTCTCTCTCTCTCTCTCTCTCACACACACACACACACACACACACACACACACAAAATATATAAATAAATCTTTAAAGAATGTTGTTTAAATATTTTTCCTATCTTTTTGGATGTGAGCCTATTCTCTCTTAATAGAGCCTTCACTGCCATGTTCTAGCGTCTTTGGGGAAGAAATGCAGTCTGCATGCTACCAAAAGAGAGACATAAACAAAAACCCAACCACAAACCCTTTGCAGTGCCCTAGTGAAATACAGAATTTTTAACTGTCATCTCGATGCTGTGTTCTAAATCTTCATACTAATTCACCCAGCATAACTGCAATTTTGGATACATTGCCTTATGGGCCCCAACCCACTCCCAAATTCTAGCCTCTGGTGAACAACATTTCATTATTCATTTCAACTGCTTAAATAGTTGAGGTTTTAAATTTAACTTAAAAAAAAAGACATCACATAAAATGCATAACAGTTTTCAATTAATTAGCAGTAATCACAGTAACGATTTTGTCTCACGCCGTATTGTGTGACTCAATGACATTGTGGATTAAAACTTGGACATAATAGAGGCTAAGCATATATTACGTCACTTAGCTACATATCCGGCCCCTTATAATTATATTCCTGTTGTGGAATTGAATTCAGAATCTCACTTTATACCTAGATGTCATGACATAACATCTTTATAGAGATATTGGAAATCTGGAATCACATCATAGGCTTATGTTTCATTCTCTTTTAAAAAAAAATCAAAATAATGTTATGGAAGTGACACTGTCATAATCATTGGCCAGATTCAATTTTCTCTATACTTTAAAAACTGTTCTTGAAAGTTGTAGGCATGAACACTGTATTTACATCTTTTTCCCTACCCTACAACTCTTCACCTGCCCATCTCCTTAAGCTTATACTCTTACGCTTTTATTATTATTATTATTATTATTATTATTACCACTACTACTTTTATTTTTAACAGTCCAATTGTTACCCCCTTCCTGGTCTGCCCTCTCACAGTTCTTCCATTCTTGTTCTCCTCTGTCTAGAAGAAGATGTCCCTCCCCCACTACTAGGCTTCCCAACTCCCTAGGATCTCAAATTTCTCTAGGGTTAGGTGCATCCTCTCTCACTGAGGCCAGACCAGGCAGTCCTCTGCTGTATATGTGTTGGGGGGGTTCTCAGACCAGCTAGCATATGATGCTGGTTGGTGGCTCAGTGTCTGAGAGATTTTGGGGTTCTAGGTCAGTTTAGAATGCTGGTCTTCCTATGGGGTCACCCTCCTCCTCAACTTCTTCCAGTCTTTACCTAATTCAACTACAGTAGGTTCCAACTTCAATCCATTGGTTGGATAAGTATCTGCATCTGCCTCAGTCAGCTGCTTGTTGGGCCTCTCAGAGAGCAGCCATGCCAGGATCCTGTCTGTAAGAACACAATAGCATCAGTAATAATGTCAGGCCTTGGACGTTCCCCTTGAGATGGGTACCAAATTGGGTTGGTCAAGGGGAGCATGATTAGGTATTGGTGGGTGAGGGGGGGCAGGAGAGAAACCCTGATGGTCAGCAGAATGAACGGAAATATGTCTCTTACTCTTAATTATTATTTTACACACACACACACACACACACACACACACACACACACACACACACA